>NW_010195544.1:0-20734 GCF_000695765.1 Mesitornis unicolor
TCTGTGATTCTGTGATTTTTTGTTTTGCTCGCAAGTTGACTTTGTCCCTGTGCCTGCAGTTTGCTGGATGTGAAGGGGACAACATTAACATTGTGGATTTATTTTAATTATGCCGCAAATGTCAACAAATTTTGCTTGGAAATACACCTTTATGCCAACTTTTAGTCAAAAGCCTTTAGGAAAAGTTAGATAAATACTCAGATAAAAAGATGTACATTGGAGCAAACTCTTGTGCTGCCTTTTGCAAAAAGAATTTAACCACCCTTTTCTATAAGTTTATTTGCTTTGTCCCTGCAGCACTTCTGTGGGGAATGGATAATTACCAGTGTATCCATTACTAACAGGTATATTACAAGCGTTGCAAGCAAGCCAGAAGGACTTTCTTTCTTGTCTTCAGTGGTTATCTTCACCAGTCTGGACTACAAATCAGGTCTGAGCTACTGAATACTGGGGAGAGAAAGCATGGGAATTTAATAAAATAATTCATTCTTAACACGTCAACATGACCTCAGAAGCACTTGTCACATGCCTCAAGACGTAGCATTTCAACAAGAAGGTGTCTGAATTGCTAGCTTTAATTTCAGCTAAATTGACTTATAAGAGACGAGATGCATCATCTTTTAAGTCAGGCATGTATCTCTTCAATAATGACAGGAATTTTTTATACCTTTTAGTTTACCAATGTATATGTCTTAGCTTATCCACTTGTGAAATTCTGAGGAAAATTTTAAAGACTTTAGCTATTTTCCTTCATCAGTGATATAAAAAGGGTATACTGAATCTCAAAACTATTTTGAAATTCCTCCTGTAGCAAACGGGGAAGTGAGGGTGGACATATCCAATCTCACTGGAAATAAGCTTGCATTTATGAAAATACTTTTCTTGAATAATTCTCTTCAGTCGAATTTTGTAAGCCTTTTCATTAGGTGGCATAACCTTCTTGCAGCATCTGAATGACATTTGGTGTGGTGATTTCTCTCTCTTCTCCAAAGCAGCAGTTCAGCAATTCCTTCTTTACCAGCTGAGGCACAGCAGAAGAGAAACAGATAGCAAGAGGTAAGAAGGTCTTTCCCAGGATGCAGAAGAATCATTCAGGGGAGAATAAAGCTTAGAAGAGTCTCTAGCAAGGACAGTTAATCTCAATATCACAGCCCTTTTAGTCCAAACACACGTAATAAAGAAAAGAAACGAGGGAGCCTGATTATCATTCTTACTCTCTAATTCTCTACTAGAGCAGAGCACTTCTGCTTGTTGGCTTTTGACCTTTAGAAAATAATCCTTTGAGTACTTACACCAAAGCACCAGGACACTCTTCTTCTGTGGGTGAAGAAGCTACTACATCTATTGCAATTTCCAATATATAAGTAATTGCTGTGGAATTACTTACTCCGCAGATATTTTAATTCAGCTGTAGTTTCCTGTTCCTTCTCCAGACTTCTCCTTCAGTAAGATGATATACTATGTGTTTTGACAGCAAATGATTACTCACATATAAATTCAAAATGGCAAGGAGGCATTTGAGAACGGGAGCAGTCTTTCCAGCTGCATATGTGAAACAAGAGTGACATCTAGTAGTCATTTCTAGTAAACACAGGTGTATTTATCTAGTAGTTATATTTTCTATCCTGTAATGAAATGCTGTAAAATTACTTATCTTCCACTTAAAATGGAAAGCAGCACTCATTTGTAGAGCTAAAGTACCCTACACACAAGAATTATTTAAACCTTGTAGCATTCCTGTTAGGAATTTTTAAAACCAATTCTATTTTACAGCCGGGTAAACAGCATAAATATAAAATGGCTTGTTCTAAGTCCCCCCAAAATTCTGTGAAATATTTAGGAACAGAACCTACTTTTCAGTACGACTGATACTCTTCATAAGTTACATTCTCTTGAATTCTCAGGAATAAAATAATTTTTGCTGGTGCAGTGTGGCAAAGAATCATCTCCTGATCCTTTTTTTTTACTGTAAGGGTGACAGAGCCCTGGCCCAGGCTGCCCAGAGAGGTTGGGGAGTCTCCTTCTCTGCAGACATTCAAAACCCGCCTGGACGCCTTCCTGTGTAACCTCATCTGGGTGTTCCTGCTCTGGCAGGGGTTGGACTGGATGAGCTTTTGAGGTCCCTTCCAACTCCTAATGTTCTGTGATCCCACTAGATTTACAGTCAACAGCTGAAAATGTGTAGCATGGGAATCAATAACACATGTACTGAAATCCATGTGTGAGCAAGTACAGCAGCAGTCTGTCAGCACTTGCCTATTCAGAGGAGTGCAAGGAGTGCAATGGCAATTGCCATCTTCCATGCCCAGGGATTCATTATTGCTGTAGCACTTGTGAGTGCCAACTATGAACTCTAACTCTTGCGTTTTGAACCTTGGGACAAGTTCTCATTTTCTTTCCTGTGTTCATTCAGACCACCTTTTGAAAATGTTTCGCTACATATTGACTTTTATATGCAGTAGCACTTAGAGTCTGGCTATGATTAATACCCTAAATTTTAGGAGAGCAAACTTCCAGCTGTCTAAGGAATTAGTGGCTGGGATGTTCTGCAAAACTTTCCTCAGGGTAAAGGAGCAGAACAGAGCTGGCAGCTCTCAGCTATTTAAAGATGTTTTTCATAGACCACAAGACCTCTCGATTCCCATTGTAAGAAATCAGGCAAGGCAGGGAGGAGACCAGCATGGATGAATAAGAACCTCCTGGTCAGACTAATATGTAAGAAGAAAATGCACAGACAGTGGAACCACGGACATGCATCCTGGGAAGAATATAGGGATACCGCTTGGGTGTGTAGGAAAGGGATCAGGAACGCTAGGGCACAGCTGGAGCTGAATGTGGCAAAGAATGCGAAAAATAATAAAAAGGACTTGTACAGGTACATTGGTCATAAATGGAAGACAAAAGAAAATTTACCACACCTTCCCACCTCCCAGGAAGTAGGACAGGAGACCTCGTGACAACTGACAGAAAAGAAGGCTGAGGTAGTCAGCAATTTTTTGCCTCAGTTTTCACTGGCAATTACTCTTCCCACATCTCTCAAGGCTCTCAACCTCAAGTCAAGGGACTGGGGGAATGAAGTCCCACCCATTCTAAGAGAAAATCAGGTTCAAGGTCACCTGAGGAAGCTGAACATGCACAAGTCCATGGGATCCACTGAGATGCATGCAGGGCCCCTAGGGAACTGGCAGATGTGGTTTCTAAGCCACTCTCCTTCATATTTGAAAAGTCATGGCAGTCGGGTGAAGTCTCTAGTGACTGGCAAAAGGGAAACTTCACACCCATTTTTAGAAAGGGTAGAAAGGAGGACCCTGGGAACTACTGACCAGTCAGCCTCACCTCTGTGTCTGGTAAGATCATGGAACATATTCTCCCAGAAAATCTCATGGTGTTCTAGGATGGAGTGACTATGTTGGTGGATAAGGGAAGAGCTACTGATGTCATTTACCTGGACTTCTGTAAGGCCTTCGATATGGTGCCACACAGCATCTTTGCTGCGAAATTGGAGACGGATCTGACAGAGGCTATTTGGTGGATAAGGAAATTCAGAGAGTTACAGACAGTGGATCAATGTTCAAGTGGAAAACAGTGAAGAGTGGTGGACCTCAAGGGTTCACTATTATTTAATATCTTCATCAGTGACATAGATAGTGGGATTGAGTGCATACTCAGCAAGTTTGCAGATGATGCCAAGCTGAGTGGTTCAGTTAATTCACTTGATGGAAGGCATGACTTCCAGAGGGATCTCGACCAGCTTGTAAGTGTGTCCATCTGAACCTCAAGAAGTACAACAACGCTAAATGCAAGATCCTGCATCTAGAATAAATAGTACATTGCTGCGTTATACGCACTGTTTTCATCACAAATCCGGAAAATAGTAGCATCCAAGCTACTATGAAGAAAAGTAACTAACCTAGCCAAAACCAGTACACAATAAAATAACAGAAGACTGTTCACAAATGTAAATAGTTCCAATATTCCTTAATTTTATTTCTATTTCCTAACCCGGGGAAAGTTTTCTCTCCAAACCTTCATGACATACAGCGCACAATGAAACACGCTTTGGAACTTTTCAAAAAAATGCCGCTTCTATAATGCACAAATAACATGTGCCCCACAGTCAGGACTAACATTTAATAGACTGACAAACTGGTCTCAAAGTCCAGAGCTGTCAGTCACAATGATGAATAAAGGCTTCTGGTGCAGAAGTAAAGATTTACCTGGACTGACAGGCAAAGGGGTAAGCCACAGGGAAACATAGCGGGACTGTGTGGAATTCAGCTTGAAGGCTTAGGCTGCTTGGATTTTAATCTAAAGAAAAATAACTCCATTTAGACCATAGATGATCCTTTAGTAGGACAAAAATCTCATCAAATTTAACCAAGTTGCCAACTTCATTTTCTAAGAATCTTCTGATTTTGTAGTAGGATAGAATAAAGTAAAGAATAACCTTATTAATAATGAATAGCTATTTAATCTTTAAAGACTATTTCTCTGGTAGTATGGCACCCCTTAGACCATACAAGCAAATAAGCAAAACAGAAAAGTTAACCTCTGAGAGTACAAAAAGAGCAGTGGAATTTATAGAGCAAGAAGAAGCCTTTGTA
The DNA here is from genome assembly GCF_000695765.1 of Mesitornis unicolor. NCBI lineage: Eukaryota > Metazoa > Chordata > Aves > Mesitornithiformes > Mesitornithidae > Mesitornis > Mesitornis unicolor. The sequence continues at coordinate 4,605 of NW_010195544.1, forward strand.
TAAATTTTAAAAGCCATGCTGAGTAATTGGAGAGAGTATACTAATTACGCTTGGAAATGAACGTTGTTATACAGGGAGAGCAGTCTAGCATACAGAAAACAGAAACTCCTAAGGTGTGCATAAGACGTGCATAAGAAATGGACGGTGAAACTCTTCTACTTCTTTAACACTTTCCAGTTGAGGGTTTCAAAGGATATTACAAAACTAAACTAATTTATTCTTTAAAAGTCTCACTAGTAGTAGGAGAAACTTAGATATCACCACTCTCAATGTTCTCTTCAGTGTTGGAAAGCCCAAGATTGGAGAGATTAAATTAAACTTTGCACATATCTTGGAAAAGATTCATAGTTTACTTTTCATGTGCTTTTTCGCCTGTTGTGATTTGATCAAAATTGCCGTTGTAAAGAAGGTTCCATGTTTTGTATCTCTTGGTTTTCAGCCGTTCACTGACCTTCACCTTAATTTCTCTGTCAGCATAATTTAGTCGGCTTTCTACAGAAACATACTACATACCCTGCAAAGCAAAACCCCGTCCTTTCTGCTGCTCTGTGGGTTTTCTGTATGACTCTGGAAACAGACTAGAACTCAAGTGAATAGTCTTTCTACTTCATATTATTTATTAGACAAGTTTCTTAACTCCCTGAGTTTTAACTGTGCTTTTAAAAGTGCAGTGTTTCTGGGATGAGTGATTTCCCCAAGCTTCATGTCTAAAACTCCAGAGTCAGTAGGTCAAAGAAACAGCATTTGAACATTTGTAACTTACTGAACACAACAAGGTTTATAACTTCCACCGCTCCCCAGTATGTGATTTAGATGATAATTTATTTTGTTTCATGATAACCCATACTTCATATCCAAGACTTCGGAGTTAGTAGGTCAAAGAAATAAGGTCTGAACATTTGTGACTTACTGAACTCAACAAGGATTTTAAAACTTCAGGCTTCTGCTCATATTTGATTTAGCTGGTTGTTTGTTTCTCATTCCATAAAGAAACCTTACAGCTGTATTAATAAATAAGGCAGCTTTGGAAACAAAATTGCCAGAATTGCTGGTCACTGGGTCATTTGTTCTTTCATTTTATAACGCTGCAGATGCTGCTTTGCTGCCGATTAAAACACTGTTCTGTTGTGAACGCAGAAAAGATTTGAGAGTCAGATATCATCTTGTCTCACAACACTATTTTGAAACGTAATAACTAGAAAATATGTTATTCCTTAATCAACCTTTTTTTCTATTTGGGCACTCATCTAGATTGTATCCTTTAAAAAAACAAAGTATGAGAGACATTTTCAGAACATCATCAGAATTTTTGCACGTCAGCAATAGAAATGCATGAATGAAAGACGACTGGTCACAAATTTAGATTTGAATTCAAATACAAAGCAGTGGCTTTACTGTATAAATTTTCCTCTTAAAAAATGTCTTCAATTTAATTTTGTGTATAATGATTTTTACTGAATACATTTATCAAAGAGGCTAAAGGTAATCAAAAGAGAAGAAAATGTTCTATTTTCCTATTTAACGCATCATTAATTAATAGTTCATGGGAGACACAGACCTCGCTGTTAACAGTAAGCAGCTATTTATGAGTTTTAAAGCCTTAAAATGGAAATAGGGCTGATTAAATTATCTTCATTTAATCTTGTTATGCTTATGTTTGAAGTTTTGAAAGCAATCTAAGTCTTTAGTGGGGAAAATGTCTGTGGACAGCATGTGTAAAGAATAAGAAGTTACTTGCTAAGTGGTGTTATCTCACAGCTTGAGGAATGAAAATAGTATTAGAGAATTTAGCAATGAAATATGGATATTTATATACATGTACCGGGCAATTAAACAGCACTCTAATGAGAGTGTTTGAGAGACAGATAAACGAGGCCACTCTCAAACTTCAGAACATTTGACTAAATTGGTATCCATTAACAAACAATACACATTAGCAGTTATTAGGTCTGAATAACTATAGATTATTGTCACATATTTTGAAAATTATCCCTTAAAATTTTACTGTACTTTATCTCTGATCATAAAATACCTGGAAAGCCATGCTGTGTAGTTAATGTTGGTGAGTATCACTCTTGATGCTCTTTGTCCTGGAAACCAAGGTGGTCAGAGTTGAGAAAGCTGAAAATTAGAGACCAGCTGGCATGGTATAATGTCCTCACACTGCTGCACGCATTCACTCAGACCTGAGCATGACTAGCAGAGGAATGAGCTTCAGACCAGCAATCAACTCCCAAGCAGTCTGAAATATGTGAATCATTGTTGCTAGGCTCCTTCTTCTTACAGGGAACATACAGAAATATAGAAGTATAGCAAAAGTACACATTTCAAGAGATGGGTAAGATTAATTCAGGCTTCCTGGAACCATGGGCTGCCACTGGGCTTGGGCACATGTGTGGTAAACTGTCTGAAGTCCACACTGAGGCTACTTTTGATGAGGAGTAGATGAAACACTACAGACCCCTGGCACTGGAGCTGCAAATCGCCCTTGGTTTCCTGTAACCTGCAGTGCAGTAATAGCCCTTCTTTCCCATATTTTTCCATTAAAACAATTGCAGTGCCTATTCAAGCTTCAGCTCTCACAGGCTCCTGCTGTAACGGGCAACTTGTCCCTGCTGGTTTAAGAGCAAGGAGATGGGCAACATTTAAAACTGGCCAGGGAATTGCTGTCATTTAGACCTTGCTGCACTTTCACAGGATGAAACTTCACTCCATCTTACCTGGCCTAGAGCTCATACCTTCTTGTTCTTTCACTAAAGTGTCCCAAACAAAAGGCAATTCTGAGTGGGGTTCCCTGACACCCAGCCTTTCATAAGCTGTACATTAAGAAGCTTCCTAAGAAGAATGAGTTTACACTAAGAAGAAGTTTCCTAAAATAATCAGAGTATTTGCCATTAAACAGTTTGAAAATACTGCTCTGTTCTTTGAAAGACTATAAGCACTGGTTCTCGGAGATAGATTCCAAATTTTGGACCTCAATAGATGGATAGAGGCACCCTGCATGCATCAATGAATGAAGAACATGAGTACTGTGCCACTGCACTTGAGGTTCTGCATTGCTTGGCTCTAGGTTGCTCCGTTTCCTTTCTGAAATACCTAACCTGTTTCGAGATTTGCACAAGCAGCTCATATTCTTGACTAGTATTTTAGTTTTACTTTTGAGTACTGAGTACTTACAGCCTAGGTTCCTAACGTGTAGTGGCACTTGTCCTTTTCTGGATCAAGTGATTCTTTAATTAGGAAAGTTAATATCACCTATGTTTAATACAAATCCCCTTGACTGAAATGAAGTAATAGTGCCATAAAGGACCCTATTCAACCTAAGATGTTGTTCTTTTTGTTCCTCACTGCCTGTGCAGTCGTTTGTCCTTTCTTTTTTTTTATTTTTTTTTTTCCCCAAAGAGGCACCCACAAGTTTTGCTGATGGACTCAGTTGTGTCCTTTGCAGAGCCAGCTTGAAGTGCCTGGAACTCTGTGTCTGAGTACAGAGCAGCCCCTAGCCTATGCTCCTGCAAGCCCCCACTGCCAAAACCTGGACACATAAACCCAACACAGGTACAGACGTATGAGTAGACATAACACAGATACATCTGTGTTAAAAATATATTGCCCTTGACCATGTATTTCTATCACTGGAAAGAGCACAGTGGCTCATCTGAATTGTTTTTTCAGTCATTGCAAAGGTTTAGAAAATATAAGAATGCTGAAAATGGAAAAGTCCAATATCAATATTAAACCAATAATGAAGACTCAATTTTTGACACTCCACTGGACATCCTCCATGAGAATTTACTCAGTGCTTTAAGATTTACAAAAAAGACCAAGAAGATTGGAGTTGAACGGCTTCTGTTCTAACAGCATTTTCTCTCCTAATGTTTGAAGCACTGAACAAGTCTCTGATCAATATGGAATGCATCATACCATATAGACACAAAAATAAATAGGAGATAACACATTGATGTTACCTGTGCATGAAAAGGCCATGCACTGATTAAATGAGAAACCACTATCTAAAATGACTAAATACAAACTTTGTTCCATGTTAGGGCTTTAGGTTGATCAATACATGTGTAAGTTTTTGTGATTATGTTTTATCATATAATTACAAATTATAATGTAACAATTACTGTACCTCAGTGCGCCCTGGAAATATTGGATAAACTGCGATTTTAATGATTTGCAAATTTTTGTCAAAACCACATTCGGTTTTCTGCCTGGAATGATAACGTATGTGCCTGTCCCGTTAACAAGATGGTCAATGGAGGCTCTGAATGTTTCAGATAAAATTAATCACAGAATCCCAGAACGTCAGGGATTGGAAGGGACCTCCAAAGCTCATCCAGTCCAATCCCCCTGCCGGAGCAGGAACACCCAGATGAGGTTACACAGGAAGGCGTCCAGGCGGGTTTTGAATGTCTGCAGAGAAGGAGACTCCACAACCTCTCTGGGCAGCCTGGGCCAGGGCTCTGGCACCCTCACTGAGAAGAAGTTTCTTCTCCAATTGAAGTGGAACCTCCTGTGTTCCAGCTTGTGTCCGTTACCCCTTGTCCTATCATTGTTTGTCACCGAGAAGAGCCTGGCTCCATCCTCGTGACACTCACCCTTTAAATATTTATAACCATGAATGAGGTCTCCCCTCAGTCTCCTCTTCTGCAAACTAAAGAGACCCAGCTCCCTCAGCCGCTCCTCATCAGGGAGATGCTCCACTCCCTCCATCATCTTTGTAGCCCTACGCTGGACTCTTTCAAGCAGTTCCTGTCCTTCTTGAACTGAGGGGCCCAGAACTGGACACAATATTCCAGATGTGGTCTCACCAGGGCAGAATAGAGGGGGAGGAGAACCTCTCTCAACCTAAATATGAGATTTGATTCCTGCTAAAAGTATTTGGACTTCCTTTTTTTCACATGCAAAATTCAGTTTGCCACAATAGACATAATTAATGCAAATGTACTGCAAGAATATTTTATTTTCATGAACAATTTTTTAAAATCTAGTATTTAATAGCTAAAAATAAAGCAAACTTGACCTATGCTAGAACAGCGGTCTAAGTATTTACCTATAGTTTCAATGAAAGAAAAATACAACCAGAATTTGAACCTGTGTTTCCCACAGGCCAGATTGATGTCGTTGTCACCAAGGCTTTATGGAGCCTGTCCTCTGTTTCATCACAGTGCATACAGGATCTCTTCAGAGATGGTGAACACTGCACAGAAGGAAAAGTTTTCTTTCCCAACCTATGCTGTTCTTAGGGAAACAGCAGTAGAACATAAAATATCTCTTGTTTCTCCGCACAAGGGTGAATTTCACACTCAATCAATTACTTTCATGTCTATCTTTAAATCAAATGAAGATTTGAAGTGTTTATCCTCCATAGCATTAGTTCTATACCTATGTTGTCTGAACACCAAGGAATCTGGTAGGAAAAGTGAATGATTCGCATGCATTCAGTATCCTAAGAATTTTGTAATTTATTATCTAAGATTACACACATCCATTCATTTCTAATTGTACTTAAATTTGCAAACATTCATTTATGATGCAGAGATCATATACAGATGAACTGACGTTGCTGGAGGCCTAAAGTCCTCATTAATCTCCAAAATCTGCCAATGACTTCCAATCTCAGTGCTTTAACCAATGTAAAAATGAGCACACTCAGAACAAAAGCATTAAGTAAAAATCAGAGAGAAATCCAAATTAATTATTAACGTACACTGAGCATGTAGAACCAAGGGAGGAAATTTCTGAGTGTTTGGATCTGCCTCCAGTGCAAACTGAACAAGCATGGACATGAGTTAGAAGGACTTGTATCTGTAGGCATTGAGTCCTCTAAGGTAAATTAGTTCCTTGAATGATTTCAACAGCCAGTACAAGAGGTTTCTCTATGGTGAATATTTTTACAAGCAGGACTATGGTTGTGGACCTGACGTTCTTTCAGATTAAGGGAGTTCCCAGCTGTCCAAAACTTATGCAAAGGGCAATCCGGTGATCTCAGCCTAGGTTCCCCTGGCCACGAGCAGCAACCAGTGGAGTGGTGAATGAGAAGGGGGAAGGGGTCTCCACTGACCCAGGTGAGGCTCACTGTGCCTGCAGGTTTGGGGGAAAGAGACATCTCTCTCCATCTCTTGCCCCTGCCTGCTGCAGCGCGTGTTGCCCTGGAGGTCCTCAGTGGAGGGTTGTGTCCCTCTCCTCTATTATTTCTGCTGTTCCCAAGAAGAGAGCACATGGAGGGTTAGCACCCCATCATACCCCAAATCAGTCTATTGTCCATTGTGGATCATTCTGTGTCGCTTCCTCGACTAACAGTTTATGTTCAAGTCTGGTGAAAACTTCTCCTGTATGATGCAATTTAGTACATTTTTACTTTGAGTAGGAGAAGGAAGCTCTGTGCATTGTCTTGTGCAACACATTTTGGTGGCGCAATTGGTACACAACACAAGGGAAATTATTTCACATTTAGGATTTATGTCTGAAGGATTAAATAAATGTTTTGCCACAAGTTCCTATTTATAAACAAAACAGGAAAAAATAGCTCTTTTTATAGACAGTCCAACCAACCAAAACTTGAATTAAATTTCGTACTTGAAAGTTGACTGCTGCTACCATGCAGAAATGTAACTGTAATTTTGGCTTCATGGATTAAACCACAGGACGTTCTTATTCGAGTCTCCTTCTATCATCTCATGGAACAACACAACCTGAAATACATTCTTTACACAATTATGTAGCAAGTGAAGACATCGTCGGACAGGGGATATATAATATTTTGTTCCTATTCTAAATAATACCTATTTATTTAAATATTATGCATCAAAAAGCAAGTCAGAGAATCTTGATTCCTTCCTGCTGCCTAAGGCTTGTGTTTAGGACATAGCACCTTGGCCAAGGACTCTATTAGATATGGAAATTCATTCCATTGCTCAATTAATTAACCTTAGGCAACTCATTTGAAACCTTTTCTCTCCCTTTTTTGTTTTAGCATTACAATGTTCAGGACAGAATTATGTCCTATGGGGTTTTAGTACCTAGTAGGGCGATCACCCTCTTCTCCATATTCAGTGCTATAATTTAAATATCCACTGAGGTGACGATTATATGATAATGCAACTATAACTGATCAGAATTCCTCTGATCACTCACAACCTAAGAAAGTGCAGGCACTTCTCCTGCACGCTTTTCCCTTTCCCCACAATTCATTACTCCGCAGCCAACCCAGTCTAGGGGCAAGGGAGTTTTATTAATTCACAGCTAATACAATCTGAGATTTACAGACCACAAACAATGGCAATGGTCGCAGCTTTCTGAAGCACCTGCTTTAAGAGCTTCATATTGACCTAATTAGGACTGTAATTGAGTGGTATAATAGTCTTTTCTAGAATAAGATTTACTTTAAAGCACTATTTCATAATAGTCCTATTAAAAAAGAAATTGTGTTCCTCATTCCTACTTAACGAATACAACATTCTTATAGTACAAGTTTTGATTACTTCTGCTGCAGCCATTTTGTTTTTCTCTCACAGAAGCTGAACACATCCCATTTGTTTTAATCGGTTTTAATCTATTAAGATACAAAATAAGGTCATACACCACATAGGCTATTGTATTTGAATTACCACGACTTTTTGGTCACCCTATCAAGCAGTACTATTTGCTTTACGTACTTTCCAATTTTCATCTTCTTTCAAGTTTCATTGTCTGAAAAAGATACAAGATATTGAGGTTGATTCTTCACCCCCGTAAGGGACTTCATTAGAATACTACATTGTGGAAATTGGAAGGAAGCAAAAAAAAAGAGCATTTTTAATTAAATTCACCCGTGTTCCTTTTACATGAATGCTCTTGTTAATATAATTTTACTTAGACGACTGTAAAGAGCAGTGAGTTTAAATGCCTATACCCTCAATTGCATAGAACATTCAACTCAAGTTCTGTTTGCAATGGTGCTGCCAATGGGTGATTTAGGCCACTGAAAGAACTATGATCAAAGGTATCAGCAAAAGTGGTTTTATTGAAATACGATGTTGTGTAAATGTGAGTTGACAAAGTTTGATGGCCTCACCTGTAGCACTGCATCCAGTCCTGGGGTCCCCAATATGAGCTGTTGGAGCAGGTCCAGAGGAGGGCCAGGAATACGATCAGAGGGCTGGAGCAGCTCCTGTACGAGGGCCGACTGAGAGAGACGGGGCTGTTCAGCCTGGAGAAGGCTCTGGGGGGACCTCATTGCAGTCTTCCAGTTCCTGAAGAAAGAGACTGTTTACAAGGGCATAGAGTGATAGGATGAGGGGGAATGGTCTTAAGCTGGAGAAGGATAGATTTAGACTAGACATTAGGAAGAAATTCTTTACTGTGTGGGTGGTGAGATGCTGGAACAAGTTTCCCAGAGAAGCTGTCAATGCCCCCTCCCTGGAAGTACTTGAATACTTGAGTATTTTTCTTTCCAATCTTAAATGAATTCTTTTCAGCTGGTAAAACTGATAAGTAGCAATTATTTTTAAAAACAAACAGACAAAATAAAAAAATACCAACAAAATAAAAAGCCACTAGCTATAGAAAAATAGCTGGTTTTCTATACTTGCTAGCTCTGCATGTGTTGGGGAGAACCGGTGAGGTAATTAACCAAGTGATGAGTAATGAAGCAGTGCAGGACAGTGAGATGATGCAAGACTGATGAGTGTTCTGGGAAGTGAGCAAGGTACAGACCCAGAATGGAAGAAGTAATTATCGACATGAAATATTATTGAGTTACCTCGCAAATGTGGTGTTAAAGTATAAGACTATAAACGAAGGCAATGAGGCACTGCACTTTGAAGAATTCCTACCACAGATTTTCTGTCTTCTTATTTATCTTTCCAGATTTACACAGCCCTTGGGAAAGCTGCATTTTAAGCGTGATTTTGATACGTAGGTATCAAGTCCTCATATGTCCTGTACTGTGTGCTGCTTCATTGACAATCAGATGCAAGGCCATATCTCAGCTGCAGTGAAAATCCATTGCCAATCCACTGCCATTTCCCGTGTTACTCACTCTGTGTTGTTTTCCTGGAGGCACGTTAATTCTACAGCTTTTCAACTCTGTTACATCTCTTTACATGCAGTGGTTTCTTAACACATCCCTTGTCAAGGGATGTAAAAAGACCAAGTGACTACAGCTACTGAAAAAAGGGGTGTTGGAGTGAAGCAATTCAAGAAATAGGACAATCTCTTCTGCTTTCCTTTACTTTCTTCTTGTCGACATTTCAGAGGGAGAAATCCCTACACCTGCAGCAGGGATCTGAGCATACTCTCATGAGGATGTACTGCAGGGGTGTTGTACTGCACTCCAATATCTGATGTCAATCTGTGGTCATTCAATAGTTAATTTACAGCATGAGCCATGTCTCTCTGGTTTTCCAGGTTGAGAGAAGGGAGCTGAGAGGGTGTCCCAACTGTCCATCGCACCACAGTGCACCTCTTAACAAAGAATTCTGCTGCTGCTGCCTTTAGCCTTTAAAATACCTGGGAGGAGTAGAGGTTCACGCAGTGGGACCCTGAAAATGTAATATGGACCACCCCATGTGCCCATAGTTATTCTGCAGGGGCAGTATCCTACAGTATCCCTAGGAAAGTCTCCAGAGTTTACAGATTTTCTCTGTGATACTCAAGAGTTGTGCTACCTGGATTAAATGTTTACATTTCTCTATAAACTGAGGTTATCCTTTTGCAGTCATGTTATTTTCCTTTTATAGTCATGTTATTTTCCTTTTATAACTGATTCTTCTCAAATATAAAGGTTTTCCTTGTAGACAGGCCTTTTGTAGGCTTGGCCTTAGCACAATTCTCTCGAGTTCCTTCCCGCTTTATAGCTAATATAATCTGTTGATTTAACAATCTGAAGTGACCCATTTCTCACAGGAGGCCTTGGACAAACTCTTGTAAGCATCTATTTTCAACCCACAAATCATAAATCCTCCCCCCTTACTCTGAAGTAAAGGCACTTTACAACTCCCACCCTTTTTATTTTCTGTAAATGTTACTCTAAGTATCCCCAGAATTTCCTGAGGCAGATCCTGCCCAGGTGCCCCCATAAAGCTCTAGAAATGTTCTTACAGATTTTAACACTGCAGGCACATTTGAAAGACCAGTCTACTTGTCACATACAGGCTCTATATCCATCATCTCTGGATTATTCACAGCTCTACTGGATCCCAGCAACTTCACCAAGTTTTAAGAGATGCTACAAGGCCACTGCCTCCATTGGACTCCAGGACCTGGTGATTGCTTCTGCGCAGCTCCTGAAGCCCAGCCCAGCGTGCCTGGAGGCCCACAGGTCTCTCCTCCTCAGGCTGCTGCATGTGGCTGCTGCTTTCCCAGTTGCACGTTCATCCAGTAGCAAGGCTGCACAGAGGACTGACATGATGAGCCTAGTACAGCTTGAGGTAATTACAGATACACAGCAATGCACACGGGGTTAGGAGACTCTTTTAAATACCGTGGCTGCACCAGTTGCTAGCACCCAGGCACAAGGGCCCTACAACCCAGTCTCAGTGCACTTGGTGATGCTTAGAGTCACATCTTCAGTTTCTGGCACTGCACACACATGCAGTCCTGTGACCTGTGGCCTGACACCATTTGCTGCCATTTGATTTCATTTCACGCCCATCTCCCCAGTCCCTGGTACTCAGATCTTCACTCGTTGCGGTTGCTGGCACAACAGACACACGTGCCCCTATGATCCATGCTCTAACTCGTTTCTGGCACTTGATTCATCTTGCTACAGTCTCTCCAGTTGAGCTCACACATTGAATAGAGTGAAATTACACAGAAAGATAGTCAATAAAGGGCTTAATAAGAAGATAGGACAGCCTGCAGTGATAAAGTGCAGGGCTCAGACAGACAAGTATACAGACCAGAAGCTGCTTACATGCAAGCCTTTTTTATTCCTCCTCATCTCTATTTCCTCACACTTCCTCCTCCATGATCAACCCAGATCCCCTCATTTTCACAGGACTCCCAGGGCTCCTTCTAATTTCCATACTATGTGACTCTTGTTTCTCCCTTCTGACCAAGTTTGAAGTTCAAGTTGACTCTCTTAAGGGTACGGCTGGGTAGTTTAGTGATGGCCCATCAACCAATAGCTGGAGAATTCTGGTCTTCATTATTGTCTCCCATACTGCCTACTCATCAAATAGGACCATCAAGGTCAAGAACTCATCAAGTTTATGTATCTGTGCATTTAATTTACCATGTTTCTTGTTGTTCTTTTTTTGTTTTATACTTAATTCTCCTTAACCAGATCCAGATGAATCAGATCCCCTTACATTCCACACCACTGTTGTGGATACTGTGCACACAGAACAAAAAAGAGAAGTTATTATCTTAGTTAATGACTTGGATTAAAATTCTCCTTTGTATCATACTTGAATTATGTATGGTCATCCCATGACAACCTGCAGTAAAACTTATTTACCTCTGATGAATGTCAGCTTTTCATGACCACAGGCTGCCAAAATATCTCCACGTTGTTGCAAGGCAGGGATACTGGATCTATGAAATATCAGCAGCAAAGATCAAAGGAAAAATGTGGGGAAAATACCCCATTTGGTTACTGAAATTATCCCTCCTATGTACACTAACCATCTTTCAAGATGCCTTACCTGCAAAGTGACCACGTGGCACGGGACTGGTCTACCTGCACATATAAGCATTACAGTATTGATACTAATAAAGCAATGAGGATCAAAGTGGGCAAGAAGGCAAAGACAGGAAAAGGAAAGATCTCTGGGGTGATCTTGTTTTGTATTAGGCCTTTGTACAGCTGCTACAACAAAAAAAATAATGCTGCCAGTAAACTGTGCCCTCAATGGAATCTTTATGCATTTCCATCTCAGAAAAAAAGCACAACAGTTTCGTACTTTTATCAGTCAGCCAGATACAAATGACATCTGAAGTGACAGCATTGCTTCTATACAAGTACCCTTACGATGATGATCTGTCCTTTCAAGCTTTCTTTGCTGCTGACACATCTGTAGCTTGTGCATAGCTCATGCTTTGCTAGCAGAGGGCAGAGGCTTCCCTAGGTCTGCCTTGGACCAGCCCCAAGGGAAGCAGCTAATCATTCCCCTCTTAATCACAGGCTCATTAATATACAATGACAAGGGTGAAATAACTTTGCGACATGAGATGTACATGAACAAAACCAACATGTTGTATAAGACCTAGGGAACACCAGTAGGAGTTTTTTCTCTTTCATACTAGTTTTCATATGAACACTAAGAATAAACTGCATTCATGTTACAGCTGTACCTACAGTGACTACTGCTGTGCTGGTTCTAAATAGTTTCTAAATGCACAGATTATTTTTTCCTTCCTCAGGAAGACTCAGCTAAAATCCAAGTAAAACTCTGTGATGCATTTTTTTAATCAGGGGTCTACGTCATTTTCTTCACTGTGGCAGCTGCTTTTAAACCTTTGCTTTTTACAGGACTTTGATGTGCTATTTGTTGTAGTTCTTGCATGTCTAATGGTTTGATTTCAAATACAGGAAAGACATAATTTGTAGCTTTTTTCTCCTTAGCAGTGCATTTGCTCCCCATAAATTCTGTGCCCTTTTGGACAACGCGAAGATAACACTTTGTCCTTAAATGTAAGGAGGAGAGAAATACGTGGACTGGAAATAGCTCAGCAAATGTTCTAACTTCTTGCAGAGGTCTTCAGCACAACGTACATGACAACTTCCAAACGTATTCTGTATGAAGTCCTGTATGCATAGCTGTAAGAAACAGACCCATAAATTATCTACCCGAGTACAGGATGATGCAGTACTGCAACCCACACGTTGAACTGCTTAGTCAGGATTCATTTATTTGCAGGGTACACCTTGCCAACGGGTATGAATTTCTTGCTTGTTCGCTTTGATTCCAAGGCTAATGTGATCTCTTCCCCAGTGCCCAGCTGTCAGACCTCTGATTCATTTGGATGATAATCTGATAGCCGCTCCCTGCAGAGAGGCATTGTCACGCCATATCACACTCTCAATCCACTTGATCTCTGCCCTGTGGATTCTAATCAAGAAAGTAAAGTCACTTTGAATACCTTGCCACTTACTAGACTTTCTAATAACTTAATAATTTTCTTTTATAAAACATGAAAGCAATTTCATAAGAAATTAACAAGTGAGGCTTGAAACAAATTAGTCAGATAATTTCTATGGATAAGTCACTGGATTCTAGGCTTCCCTGTTCTTGTTTTTAAATTGCATTATATTATAAGCTAAGAAGGGTTTACTTCAAAGTAGACAAGGCATGCGATAGGTGGAACTAGGAGAGATGATTATTATTTGCAAACGAGGAACTCAGGATAAGGACATATAAATTACTCATGCAAGTCTGCACACATTCTACAAAGGTGTCCTGAGACACTTCAGTAGCATCCCAACTAAGAAACTCGGTATCTTGAGCATCTGAGTTTCCTGCTAGACACTGGTACCTGAGTGTCTGAGTTTGCTGGTAGCCCAGCTGACTGGGTGAGATACGGCAGGCATACTGACAATTAAATTCTTATACGATTCAATAGTTTTATTTTCTTATTTTTTACTTTATTTTAATTTTCAGTATACGATGATTTAATTTGTGCCTCTTTTCCCGTTATGTTCTTGGTGTTCAGACTTTCATCTCTAAATTCACTTTATTCATTCATAATTAAATCTGTTCAGCCTCCAGATCTCAAGAACTTTAAGACAGATCCACATCATAGATCTGTTATGGCAAAGTAGTCCAAAGATGCCTGAGCTTGTTTAAAAGTCGGTGATTCAAGTTCTGACATCAGTCTAGTCAAATGAGCACAGTGCTGACATTACGAAAAAAGGTGAGAGAGGACGTGGAAAGGGAACGTGCTGTGCACACAGCCAACAAAGGCATCTCCCACCTTCACTGCTGTGACTATGATTAGACATATTTTTGCTTCAACAGTTTACCTGGCAAGTGTCATGGAATCACACCAAAATGGCTACATGCACACAAATAATGAACTCAAACAAGCTTCAATCTGCAACCGAAATTAAGCAGACAAAACTTAATTCACCAAAACAACGTTCCACTGACATTTAACAAATACAGGTTCGATATGCTGGTTGGGAATATTACCACACACAGCTGAGTTCAGAATTCTTAAGTTATGGACCAAATGATCCAAGATGTGCACTCACTCACTCACCAGAAAGGGAGGGCTCTCAATCTCAAGAAGTTCCCTTAAGTGGCGTCCCAACTCAAGGGGAGAGTCCCCGACTGCAGACCCGCTGCTCCGAGGAGGACTGACTCCAATGAGACCTCCGATGGGGCCCCATTTATACCCTGTTCAAACCTGATCTGTGGTCAATCCATGGTCGTGTCACCCCCTGTTGGCTGCGGACCCCAACTTTCCCTCCTTTGACCCCCACTGTGTGGACCAGACATGAGCTGTGAGGGGGAGGCAGTCCTGGCACCACCAGGGCCAGAAACTTTAGCACTGTCTTTGTTGGGTCTTTCTCAGGTCTTTAGTAGGGTGGGTGCATCTGCCACAGGCCTGCAATGTAAAAAGGCCTGTTTATCAGCTTGGGCAAGGAGACTGCTGCACAATTGTAAATTCTCTATATGGGAGTCAAGTTTATTTTTAATTTACCTTGTGCACTTGGGTAACAAGCAAAGTTTAATATGCTTCCCACTGTTTCTCTTTGAATAGCATCAATATATAGAATATTTATAAATACATGTACATTCTTGTCTTTATTAAGGTATTGTTACCAAATAAGTAAGTCCTCTTACTTATTAGAAACACTGTCAACGAAAAATTTACTAGGCCACTATATGTGTGTTATTTGCAAATTATGAAAAAGCAACAGTCCTAACTGTGGAAAACAAAAAGACACAACTCAAAACATTGTTAAAATATGTTTTATTTGCCATTGCAGAGTAAAAAGGAAAATTAGTTTACTTAATCAGTATGCGATTCTTACGGAAAATATTTACAGATTTATTAATTTAAAGTTATGTGTCAAATTTTATCATATTTAGCAGAAATAGACTTTAGATTTTAGGTTCTATGTACCACCAAAATGGCTTCTGGTTATGGATGCTGCTCCTGTTCTGAAGATTTCACGCTGTGCATGGTGCACAGTGACCAGCTCTCTTGCCGTTGTTGTATTTCTATTAATGTGAACGCTCAGGCCGCTAAATATTTCCCCTTGGATTATGGAGGATTCATTCTACTCCCTGTCCCTGTCTTCCAGCTCAGGGGCTGGGTACACTGAAATCAGCTGGTCTTACCGTCAAAGACTGAGGTAAAGAAGGCATTAATGACCTCAGCCTTTTCCTCACCCTTTGTCACTGTGTTTTTCCCTGCGGCCAATAAAGGATGGAGATACTCTTTAACCCCCCTGTTGACGTATCTATAGAAACATTTTTCATTACCACAGCAAGTTCTGGGTGGGCAGTCTCAGACTCCTCCTCCGCAGGAGCCCTGCCCTTTTGAGGTGACATTTATGGGTGGGGCCTGTGAGGGGACGGAGATTGGGAGAGGAGCGGAACCCCACATTGTGACTGCGGTGTGGGGGCTGTGGCCCCAGTGGGGAGGCCGGGCTGTGAGGTCACACAGGTCACTGGGCCACACTGGGATGTGCAGCACTGTGCTGTGGGCACTGCTCTGCCAGTGCCAGCAGCTGTAGCAGCAGCACACCATGGTGCAGGCGCGGGGGGCCCTTAGCCCCATCTTCCTTGTTATTTTTCTCCTCCTGGTGGACCTGCAAGCCCAGGATGTCCGGGCTACTCCGTGGCAACCACAAGGATTAGAGAGGCGAGGGCTGGCAGTCAGCCCTGGGTTGCAGTGCGGTGCCCAGCACACCTCAGGGTGACTGTGGGGCAGAGGTTGTGGTGAGCCAGGGCTGGCAGAGCAGTGGGGCTGGGCCAGGCCAGGTGAGCCATGGCCAGCTCCACAGGCAAGCAGGAGGCAGACACCCTGTGAGGAGGCACACAGGGCTGTGGCCGCTGCAGGGGGATTCAGCAGGCGAACGGCGTGGCTGGGAGCAACGCTGTGGGGTGAAAAACTGCCCCTAGAGCCAGCTCCAGGACACCTTGACCCATGGCGCTCCACTGACCCACGTTCTTTCTCAAGTGATGGAC
>NW_010195545.1:0-24861 GCF_000695765.1 Mesitornis unicolor
TTGAGAAGGAAGGGAAGGCTCCAAGATGGAAAGGTCGAGACCCTTGTGTTCCTTTGGTTTTATACTGAGTATGGTGTATGTGGAATGGAATACCTAATTGATCAGTTTTGGGTCCTCTCCTCCACTGTAGGTGCAGACACAGTACCCATGGTGAGACAGTGGCCTTGTGATTATCACTTCTAGCAGTACACATTGTGTGGAAAAACATGCTGCTAGTTTCAGCAAGTTCAGCCACTTAGAAGAGACTGAGCTGAAAAGTAAAATCACTAGATAAAAAAATTAGTTCTATTTAGCTCAAACCAGGACAATGGGGTACCCCAGCACACCTGTCCTTTGTTAATTCCACTAGAAGTGGAAAAAGCAGAAGTTCAGCAAGTTTACAGACAAATGGTTCTTTTATGTAGTGAATATCTTTACGTAGTAGATGTGTCAAATAAAAAATGTGTGAAAGATCTGTTACTCACTAAAAAATCTTCAGAGTCATCAGGCTACTATGAATGGATCTCTTTTCATTCTTTTCCTCATACCTCCCACTGTTAAATAGAACATGGTCTTAAAAGTGTCTAGAAAAAGTATCTTAGCAAAGAATGAGTTGAAATAAAAATGGAAACTAACACAAGACAATCTTTTGAAGAATAAACTTCTTGTTCTTTTCTTTCCACTTCATATGCTTGGGTTTTAGAATACAAGTAGGCTTTCAAAAAACAGAATAAGAACATATGTCAAAATCAGATTACCACTTGACCATTCTGGAATCCCAATTTTCCTTCAGTTGTTCCATATCTATATTTAAAAGTGCCTTAGAAGTAATTATTTTTTAAGTAAATTAGGTCACAGACTGCTCCTCACATAACTCTTAAATTTTAATTGAGATGGTTCCCAGGTTTTCACCAACTAAGAACACATAAAGATGTTTATAGAATTCTAGATATTTTCCAACAGCTCTGAGAACAATAGGTAAAAAATTGAACTTCATCTTTAACAAGTAGCATTACAGCTTGCAGGGTTTTAGCTTTAAAATAAGAACATAGTTTTCTACAAGGAAGTTGCTGTGCCTAATTTTAGTGTGCTGATAAAATTGGAACTCTTTTGAAGTAGAATAATTTTTGTAGAAATCAGAATTTACTGCACCAGAAATACATCAGCTTCAACAAAATATAGAGGATGTTCTGTGTTCAAAAGAGGAAAACGGAGAGCACAGTGACAGGGGCGATACAAAAATAGCTTTATTAACACCATAAAGTAAAGAAGAAATTTAGAAATTCTGTGTTCTGTATTGCAAAGGAGTAAAGATGTACTCATCACAAGCAAACACTAAGCCTGAGTTGCTTAGATGACATAACACCAACTTCACACACAGTATTACTAACTTAACATAGCAACCAAAATGCATCCAGATGTAGTCAGTCTTCATCCGACAACATGCAGAACAGCTCAACGGATCTAACCCCACCTACCTTAATCGTGACCCATATGCAGAGTGTATAGCATTGAACTCTGTTAGTCTAGTATTCTCCTCACTGCTTTATTATTTTTGTGAGAAAATATTCTATTTAATATACAATCCACTTTCCTCCATGTCGGATAGCAATTTTTTATCAGAGTATTCAGTTATCTCTGCTCTTCATACCATGTTCTGTATCATGATTTGCTGCTTTTTAAGGGGTTTTTTTTGAGCATTTCCCCTATATTATATTTATGAGGTAGTTTCATTCAGACATTGAAAGTTCTTGATAATTCATTTACACCAAACTGTTTAGTATATTACTCTTGCTAAATACCTTATCTCAGAAAATATATTAATCCTTTCAGTTTCAAAAGACAGGGATATAGAATTGAGAATAACGTATTTTATGTTCTCTAAACATATTTCTATCTAACACTTATTAAGAACAGAAATCTTTACAATAATACAAGTACTACAACTAATTATCATATTTCTGGGTACAGTAATATTGAAATAAACTCCCGATTTTCAGTGTTGAATAGTAGTAGGTAAATAAGTGCCCATATTCTTTCTCAGCATAAAAGTTCATACTGCTGTATGTAAATATTAATGTGTAATCTAAATTATCAGATAATTTAAAAGAACAATTTGAGAAGAAAGAAAAGCTTTACTGTTTTTCTTCACTGAAAGTGAGAGAAAATATTTTTCTGTGTGGGTATATATTTCTCCCTGCGTGCTATCTTCCAACAACACACCTGCAATGTGCTACATAAATATCAGTGTGCACAAAAGGGCTCAAAATAGCTTATAAGCAGAGACCAAATGAAATTTCCTCTAAGTATATATATGTATAATCATACACATTGATTCCTACAGTTCACTGGAAGGTGACCAAACTAGGAAGAGAACTACAGAATCACAGCAGAAATCTTTACTTAATTATTAGGTGTACATGGAAATTGGATTGGATTGGCTTTGCCAAGGATAAGGGAGAACATCTAAAATGCTCTGTGTGGTGTATTTTTAATTGAACCTGCAGGTTACTGTGCTTGGCTGTCAACATATGCCTGTAGGTAAAAGGCTGGAAGAGGTGTCCATGAAATATTCTCTGGCAAAAAATATTGCTTGAGATTAAAAATACCTTTCTGGGCACTATGCATGTTACTGTCTCACTTATCAGTCCTTGTACTTTTGTTAAATGGTTTGTAAGACATTTCAAATCAGTCCCTTCAAGTATCTTAAGAGAAAGACTTCTTCATTTGGAGACTAATTCCTGACCAAAAGAGATTTCTGTGCACCTTGTAGTATACTAGCTTCTAGGGAAGATTTTCCCATGAAAATACGAAATCAACGCTGTGTTCACATACATCTGCTGTTTATACAAATATTGATAGTTAATTGAAAAAAAATGAACTGTTCTCTGTTGTACAATCTATAATAAACCTCATTTTGCAGAATAAGAAATAGAAGTACAGACACAACTTTCCAGACTAGTTCTATTTTGTCAATTATCCTAAACTTCGGGCATAATTTTTTATCTTCAAAGTCCAAATAACGGTTTAGTACTCTTAAATACTGGGAGAAACTTCCTTGAGACTGCGGGACATTTTGGAAGTGTTTGGTTTTGTTTTTTTTTTTAATGACCAGGGAGTGAGGCAACTGAAAACTTTCACCATGACCCCTTTATATACGAATGCTTCCTGAAAAGCAAAGGTGATTTAACCTGTGGATTGTTTATAGTTTATCAGAATAGTTCCTCTAGCATAGATCTGATCCTGAAGGTCCTCATCTTTGAGGTAATTAAAGAACACGTAGGAAGCAGGTTTCACGATGGGCAGTTTATTATCACAATTGGATCAGCTTCTTTTTATGGAGTTCCTTAACTTTTTCTCCATCGTGTTGCTTCACCACAGCCCATCAGCACACAGGATCTGCACATGTGCAATAATTATGCTTCTTACAGCTTGAACCAGACATGGCTGAGTTGAGCATTTTACTACTATGACAGTGTATGTGTGTGAATAGACCACTCCACTGCCACTTGAAATGGAATGCAACTCCCCATACCACACATGGCTATTGCTAATGTTAAGTATTAAATGTTTTTGAAGTGAGAAACATATGTTATAAATTTTAAACTTACTGAGATATATTTTTTCCTCATCTGTGCCACATTGGGCAAGTTCACCAGTACCATGAAGATCTATGCATTCAGTATTAAAGGAAACTGAAAATGAAATACCAACTTTTCTGTCTTTAAACAAATCCTGCTACAAATAGAGCCATATTACAGTGCGATTTAATTTTTAACTCAAGCATTGTTTCATATAAGGCATTTATTTGAAATGTACTGTTCCTTCTCAGTCTAGTACAGCTGTCACTTTAGTTCAGCTAGAAAATACTGGGTTGGCCAAAAAGTAACTGTGTTTTTTTTCAGTAGGTGGACATACATTAAACCACAAAGTCATTATGTAACTTGACAGCTGATTTATTTGATATCAATTTCAAAATGGAAAATCACAAGGAACATTTTCATCATATTTTGCAGTATTAATTCTGAAAAGAAAAAAAAGTTGTGCAAAGTCATAAAAAGCTATGTGATCTGTATGGTGAAGATGCCTTAAAACTATGACACTATCAGAATTGGTTTGTTAAATTTCAGTCCAAAGATTTTAATGTTTAAAATACACCACGTTCAAGAAGGTTAATCGAAGTAGATAACAACAAAATAAAGGAATTGATCAGATCCAATCGGCATTTAACAACACAGGAGATTGCTGATAATCTTAACATACCAAAATTAAGTGTTGAAAACCATTTAAAACAACTTGCATACATTAGGGATCTCGATATTTGAATACCACATGAGAACAAAGAAATTCATCTCACTAAGTGCATTGACATCTATGATTCTCTCTTGAAACGTGAACGTTTCATTTTTGAAACATAGGATAACAGGCAATGAAAAATGGATCGTCTGAAACAATGACAAATGACAAAGATCATGGAGCAAGCATGATGAACCAGCTCAAAGCACTTAAAAGCAGATATTCACCAAGGAAAGGTTATGCTGTCCATCTGGTGGGACTTCAGAAGTATTGTGTATTTTGCATTGCTTCCAAGACACAAAACATTAATTCAGATATGTATTGTTGTCAACTGGATAAATTAAATTATGCCAACAAACAGAAGAATCCAGAACTGGTGAATCACAAAGGTGGTGTGTTTTTCCATGATAATGTTAGATCACATACAAGTTTGGTCACTGGTCAAAAATGGTTGTAGCTTGGATGGGATGTGTTACCACATCCACCATATTCACCAGACCTGGCACCATCAGACTACAATTTGCTCCATTCTTTAGAAAATCCCTTGAATGGTAAAAACTTTACTGCTGATGAGGATATCAAATTGTTCTTGGAACTGGTTTTTAACCAGAAAAAGATAAGAACTTTTTTGAGCACAGAACCGTTAGTTTGCCTGAAAGATGGCAAAAGGTAATGGAGCAATATGAACAATATAAAGCTATTATTTCCCATTAAAAGACTGCCTTTCATTTACTCAGAAAAAAAAGCAATTACTTTTTGGCCAACCCAATATATAAGAATTCACAAGAAAAGAAAAATTCAAAGACATTAGAAAAGCTTACCTATGGAAAAAAACAGTCAGGAAAAACTAAAAAGGAGAACGTGCATACACAAATTGACCAACCTAACTGACTTCTGCTGTGTTGCATTCTGTTAGAGATTTTTTTCCATGAGTTTTCATTCACAAGACTCTTGTATTCAGCACAGTGAAGGCCCTATGATCCATGAGGAGGTGTTAGTGATCTGCTACACCACTTAGATACACACAAGTCTATGAAGCCAGATGGGATCCACCCAAGGGTCCTGAGGGAGCTGGCAGGACTGCTCACCAAGACACTTTCCATCATTATCACCAGTCCTGGCTAACTAGGGAGGTCCTGGTTGACTGGAGGCTTGCAAACGTGACACCCATCTACAAGAAGGACAGGAAGCAGGACCAAGGGAACTATAGGCCTGTCAGTCTGACCTCAGTGCCAGGGAAGGTCATGGAACAGATCATCTTGACTGCCATCATGCATCACATGCAGGACAACCAAGTGATCTGGCCCAGTCAGCCTGGGTTCAGGAAGGGCAGGTCCTGCTTGACTAACCTGATCTCCTTTTATAACGAGGTGACCTGCTTGGTGGATGAGGGAAAATCTGTAGATGAAGTCTACCTGGACTTTAATAAGGCTTTTGACAACATTGTCCACAGAATCCTCCAGGAAAAGCTGGCTGCACACGGCTTGGGTGGGCATATGCTTCAGTGGGTAAAACACAGGCTGGATGGCCAGGCCCAAAGAGTTGTGGAGAATGGAGTCAAATCCAGCTGTCAGCCAGTCACAAGTGGCGTTCTCCAGGGCTCAGTACTGGGGCCACTTCTGTTTAATAACTTTATCAATGACGTGGATGAGAGAATTGAGTGCATCCTCACTAAGTTTGCAGATGACACTAAGTTGGGCAGGAGTATTGATCTGCCTCAGGGTAGGAAGGCTCTACAGAGGGACCTAGACAGGTTGGATTGATGGGCCAAGGCCAATTGGATGAAATTCAACAAGACCAAGTGTTGGATCCTGCACTTGGGTCATAACAACCCCATGCAGTGCTACAGACTTGGGAATAAGTGGCTGGAGAGCAGCTCGGAGAAGGACCTGGGGGTGTTGGTCAACAGCCAGCTGTATATGAGCAAGCAGTGTGCTGAGGTGGCCAAGAAGGCCAGCAGCATCCTGGCCTGCACCTGGAATAATGTGGCCAGCAGGAAGAGATCCTTCTCCTGTACTTGGCACTGGTGAGGCTGCATCTTGAATACTGTGCTCAGTTTTTGGCCCCTGCCTACAAGAAGGGCATTCAGATGCTGAAGCGTGACCAGAGAGGGGCCACAAAGCTGGTGAAGGGTTTAAAGCACAAGTCTTACGAGGAGTGGCTGAAGGAGCTGGGCTTGTTTATTCTGGAGAAAAGGAGGATGAGGGGAGACCTTATCGTCCTCTAGAACTACCTGAAAGGAGGTTGTAGCAAGGTGGAGGTGGGTCTTTTTTCCCTCGTAGCTAGTGACCGGACAAGGGGTAATGGCCTCAAGTTGTGCGAGGGCAGGTTTAGATTAGATATTAGGAGAAATGTCTTTACTGTGCAAGTTGTCAAGCATTGGGACAGGCTGCCCAGTGAGGTGTTTGAGTCACCATCCCTGGAGGTGTTCAAAAGACAAGAAGACGTCATGCTTAGGGACATGGTCTAGTGGCAGACTTAGGGCTGGTTTGATGTTTGGACTGGATGATTTTAAAGGTCTTTTTCCAACCAAAACTATTCCATGATTCTGTGATTCTAACAGGTAATCCATGGTTTGAAAGAGTACATTCATCATTGCATAGCACTATTCCTTTTATTTAACATGGTAGACAAATATGTATGCTCCTGATTTTGGTGCCATCATAGATTATCTGCTATTACACACATTTTTTTGCCATTCTGACCTTGACATTGCTCTTCCTGGAGTGGCAGCACATCTGTTGAAGTTCATTTGTAATTCCAAAAAGTTCCTTGCAGCCACTAAAGCTAGTCATTGATTTTTTTTAAAGAAAACAATAGCTAAAATTCTGAATTCTCATGTCATAATGGGATTTTAATGCCTAAATCTCTGTTTAACCCTGCTCAGAGCACAGAAATAAGAACATGGAAAGCATTTTAATGTTTGTGTTATTCTATCTCATTCTTATGCATTATATGATACAGGACCCAGCACGCACCCTGTCCATGCCTTATTTTATCATATGTAAATGCAACCAATCTCTTTTTGCTATGACTTTGAAAACAGCTTTCTAAAAAAAAACAACAAGCACATTAAGAGTCATTTTGTAATCAGTTCTTTAGATTGCATGATGTCTCAGTGTACCCATTAAAAGTGAGATTCAGACTAGTTAGGATATGAATAGACTACCATTTTTTTGACATTACATTTTTGTGCAGTTTAGTTGGATTTGTTTTCTTAGGTTTTTGTTCTGAAAATTGTTTTAAAATCTAGGCTGAAAAGTAGACTAATATTCTTTTAAAGACATGTAGATTCAAAGAAAGGCAAAGCTATTATTCAAATATTAGATTTGTAGTGATTAAAGTGAACATTTAATGTTAGATGGAAGTACTTTCTATTAGTTTAATTTCTCTTATTAAGTTTTGATCACCTAGAAGTATGTTGTCTTTTTTGCTTATCCTATTGAGCAACTTTATTATAGGTCAATTCTTCCCCCCTGTCAGCTCTCATACTCTTACGACCTACTTATTTCCTGAGTAATTCCACTATTTCTTTTATCACAACCCAAATCCAATGAGGAACAGCAAATACTTTAAACCTGCACTACTTCTGATCCTATAAAACAAAATAGCACAGATAATATCTAATTTTGAAGAATAAGGCTGAAGGAACTGCGTGATAAAAATCAATGGGTAAAATTCTTTACTTTTTGAAATGTAGTTTTTTAATTTTAGGTTCCTTTTAGATCATTATTTTTTTCCTTATCTGTACTATTTTAGTCATTATCCTCAATCTCATTTTGTGGTAAAGTTCTGCAGACCCGATATGCAAATCTTATATTTTTATACTTTAATATCCTCTACTGTTTAAAAAGTATTACTGACAAATGTCATTTTCTTACATCATAGGAACAAAGCTAAGGATCTGTTTTCATTCATTAAATGTAAGTATTGCTAGATCACCGCACTCAACAGTTTTCTTTGTATAAGATATCCTGAGACACACTACAGCATCTCTTTTTATAGATAGGATGACCATGTCTGAACATGATATTGAGTTAGTTTTGGTCTTCTGTTTCTGAGGACTACGTGCTTTGCTCACAACCTTTCCATTTTCAGAAAGAATTTAAGAGTTTTGTCAACTTCCTGTTTAAAATTTACATTTTTCTCTTGCCTAAGTAGCCTCTCTGCAGAGATAAAGGATTTTATGATCAACACTTTTGACTCTAAGATCTTCAGCTCGCTTAATCTTGTTTTTTTGAAAACACACTTCCGAAGTTCTTTTCTACGGTTTTAGAGTATGGACTGATAAACAAAGAAGTCTTTCCTATTTTAAGTTTCTGTGATGGTCTGATCATTATTCAGATTCAGTTTATAGAAAATTCAAATCTTACTATTAACAGCTAGTGAAGTTGAAGTACATGCCAGAAATGCTCATGATTTGCTCGGAGTCATGCTCCACAGCAGAGATGGGAGCAGCACACAGAGGTTCTCATTTCTAGCTTCTAGCTTGAGTCATCACTCAACTGCAATATAGGACAGAGAATACAACATATTGCTGCCTTTATGCACTTTTCTGAGAACTGCATTTAAGCAGCAGTGATTTAAACAGCACAATGACCTTTTACATTTCTTAAAATGTTTCTTATTCCTACTTGCTGGCTAAGTCCCTTGATGAGAAATTTTTTCAAGTACAAAAAATAATGTCATGTGAATCTGTTTTTGAAATGGAGTTGTAAGAAGAGTGGCAAGTAGAACAAGCCAAAACTCTGTGTCATGTAACCTCTAGACCTGTAATTTTGTGGTCCATTCTCTGGTGACGCTACTATGCTGCTATCTTACCTCTGCATTTGAAATGGCAACGAAATGACATCTAATCTATGATTCTATTATTCTAATTTTCCATCAGACTCCCAAATGTCCTAAGGTAAAATATTCAATGATTACCATCTCTATAGTAATTTTGTAAACTGTGGTAACAATAAAAGTTTTAGAGAGATTTCTTTTATTTTTTTCCTAAAAAAACATTCCTAAGTACCCTAAACCTCCACTTTTAACTCTGACTCAAACCAGCTTCACATAGAATATATTTACTTTGTCTAAGTGTTTCAGTAAATTGAGGAGCGAGTATCAGGAATGTAGGTTTAGCAGATTTAGACATTTTCTTTATATGATTTCCTAAAGTTCTGTCATCCACAAATTGAAGGTGTTGGTAACAAAGTATTTTTAAAAATATAGTAACATAACATTAACCTCACGTGAACTCATAACATTGATTTCTCATAATCACAGAATATTAGGAGTTGGAAAGGACCTTGAAAGATCATCTAGTCCAAACACCTAGACCAGGTCACACAGGAACGCATCCAGGCGGGTTTTGAGTATCTCCAGAGAAGGAGACTCCACAATCATTCTGGGCAGCCTGTTTCAGTGCTCTGTAATCCTTACAGTAAAAAAGTTCTTCCTCATCTTCAGGTTGAACCTCCTATGCTCCAGCTTGCATAAGATGCTGTTCAGCTTAGTATAAGATGACAGTACTTCCCATGTTACTTACAGTAAAGCACAGTCACAGAAAAGTGGTTTCAAAGCTTTATTTTCTATTATATGACATATATGGTCATATAACAACCTTGTGAAACTATGCATAAGCAATTGTTGGTCTTTAAAACCCCATGACTGCATATTAATATTCAGATTGTTTCTGGTCTTGCTAATCAGTTCATTAGAGCTGTGCAAACTTCTGCTTGCAACAAAAGGATAGACAATACAGTCACCATGGCATTAGCTCCAGGCTGATGGTTAGGACATGGTTTTGAAGTGCTGAAGATATAAAGTGTGTTTCTTCTAGGTGAAAATGCAAAAGTTTCCCATTTCCTTAGCATGTGTTATAGCTGGTTAAGGAGATATTCTGTGAGCTTCGTGTAAATCTGACATGCTTCCTGCTATAGTGCTGACAGTGTATATTTGCTATGCTCAAATCATACATCTTTCATATAGGTTCCTCAGTCTTAGGTACTGGGTAGGACCTGATTTGTTAATCTGAGTTTAATCTGCTGATGAACGATACAGAGAAGGAGGAGTTACTGATGCCTTCTTTGCCTCCATCTTTGCTGCTAAGTCCAGCCCTCAGGAGCCCACATTTGGTGTAAATAAATCTGTAGTAGTTTAGGGCTGGGCTGGCCACTAAATTCTGGGCAGATGCTCTCTATTAACATTTCTCCCCTCCCTAGAAGGTGAAGAGAAAGAGAATAAGGGAGAGAGACTTATAGATTGGAAAAAAAACCTAATAGGTTTAATGAAACAATAACACTAATACTACAGGATAATATAGTAACTATGAAAATAATTAAATATATACAAATATATACAAAACCAATATCAAATCCTCTCTCCACACTCCAGCTCTAATGGTGATTATGTCCCCAGAGGCTCTGCAGAGTAGGGCACTGGAAAAGTCCCAGACCTGACTTAGCAGCAGGTGGGAGCAGGATTCAGGAACACACAGGTCAGGATCAAAGGCAGACAAACTAGCAGGATTCCTCTTGGACATCAGCCATGGCAGAAGAAGAGCCTGACCCTTAAGATCCCTTATCTTTATACTGAGTATGACATGTGGGATGAAATACCTTGCTGGTCAGTTTTGGGTCACCCATCATGTCTGCTCTTCACTGCAGGTGGAACAACTCACAGTACCCCAATACAGCACTCATGATGTGGCAGTGGCCTTGGTGTCCATAGGTACAAGTGTAAGCAAGAGCTATATTTACACACCATACCTAACAGTAACTATAAACATCAAGCTCTATCAATTATAGAAATGAATGCTGTCTGGAAAAACAAACCATTAGTTTCAGAAAGTACAGTCACTTAGAAGAGACTTAACTGAAAATAAAATCACTAAATAGAGTATTAGTTCTACTTAGCTCAGAGCAGGATGGGAGGCATTCAAAACCTGCCTGGAAGTGTTCCTGTGTGATCTTCTCCATGTGATCCTGCTCTATCAGGGGGTTTAGGACTACATGATCTTCAGATGTCCCTTCCAACACTTACCATTCTGTGATTCTGAGCTGGATTTTAGTTGAGATACCCAGGTCTGTTGAATTGAAAGCGCTTCTGGATATGCAGAGGATATTTTAAAAAAAACTTGAAAATTACCATAATCTCTCAGAAACTAAAAAGACAGGAATGTAATTTATTCAAATCTGAGATTTAAGCATCTGAATTTCACTGAATTTGTTCTTAAACTGTTAAATTAACTCAAGTTCTTTTCTATTTTACGCTTTCTCTCTTCCATAAAGCACTGTAAGTATCACAAACTGATACTGGCTTTCTCACTTTGCAAAAGTCTGTTATAAGAACTTCCAGAAAGTAAGTCAATGTCAGAGGACTTTCTAGCAGACAGAGATCTGCATCATGACTATAACAGAAATTTTGGTAGAAGTCTCTGTAGAAAACCAAGTAAGTTCCTAACAAAGAACAAGTTTATCCACTTAGCCTTACAGTGGCAAATTGACACACAAAAATCTTACTTGATACCTTTGATATGTGGCATAAAAAAAATATTTAGTTCTCTGCTTGTTTGTATTTGATACGTAAAAATCTTCAGTCCAAATGATGTCACATTTCCAGCTTCAATCACCCTCCATGTATACTAAAAAAAAAATTTCTCTTGAAAAGAGAAAGTCTATAACTTGTTAGCTATTTTCTGAAAAGACAAGAGACATCAATTTTGAGTGGCTTTATAAACCCATAATATAAGTATATGATTTCCATGAACAGCTGGTACTTTGTGAGGATCTGAGATAAAATATACGTAAGTATTTACACATACATATATAAAGTGCAAAGCCTGGAAAAAAAAATAATTGATAAGGCATAAAATAATTCATTTTTCCTCTCCAGCCTTTCATTAGCTGCATTCCAAAAAAACCAACACAATGGAGAGAAAAGACTAATGTGCATTTTAAAAGTTACTAGGGGAAAAATATTACCTCTGTATGCAATCTTTAATGGTCACAGCAACAAAATATTGATGGAATTTATTGTAGGCCAACATGTTTCTTCACATACATTGTATGTTCTTAAATTAAACTAATTTATAAGAATAAGTGATGCACAGTTCTTAGTTTTGTGCTAAGTTACTTTTTGTCTATCTCAGGAAGCTTAGTACCCATTAATAATGATGCCTTCTTTAAATTTATAAATCTTCCCCAAATATCATGTCTTCTCAGTACAAAACAATAGCCTCGAAAAACATAAAAATTATGCTGATGCACCTGCTGTTTGTAATCAAGTAGTGTTAGAATGTCTGAGAGCTGTTTCTTGAAAGAGTTTTGAACCAGTGGCAGAAGAACTTCAAATAGTGTATTACTTCTCTGTACTTTACTAAAACATTTTGGCAATTCAGTTTAACGTAGTCTTCAAAATTCTCCAATAGAATTGGAGACAGAGGCTGCAGAGACAGGACACTCCATGTGTTATGGTTTAAGGGTTAATAGCGTGAAAGGGAAGGACAGGTGGTAGCTGTAGGACCCTGAGGGCTCAGAGGGCAGTATTGTTCACTCTCCTTTTTGGCCACTGTCTGAAAAAAAACCAAGGAGGCCATAAGTTTCAGGAGCTTTTCCCTCCTTCCTGGACTGCCTCATGTAGCATCTCTGAACAACTGGGCCTACCTCTATGTGCTCAATGCCATCCACCACCATCAGCTCCCCGGCACCACTGCAGTCCCTGGCAATGAGTCACAGCAGTCACAAGGCACTTCTCAGACACACTCAGGAATACCAGGATCGGGTTTTGTATATAGTTAAATATCCTTTGTCCCTTATTCATTCCCTTTTCCTTTCCTCTGTTGTTCTCATTGAACTGATTATTATCTTAACTTCCAACCGTGCGTGAAACATCTTTTCTCTATTCATTTTTTTTTTATCCTCCCCTGGGAGGGTGGGGGATAATAGAGAGAAAATCCTACTCCCTGTTTCATTTGGGTTTGCCCTGAGCCCTAAACGGAGACACCATTTATCAGTGTTAGCAATGGTCTTTCTGGAAAAAAGAAGTACTAGAGAAAAAAAATTAAAATTTTGATGCTAAAAATATACTGATTCTGAGTAATTCTTAACTTCTGAAAGCACTTTCTGTCACCATTTCCACCATCTAATTGATTTTTTTAAGATTTTCATTAAAAACTCCCTTTCTAGCCAAAAATATTATGTAGTTCTGACTCGCTCTACTGTTTCACTTTTTAAAAATCTCTTTGTAATGTAAGGCAGTCCGTCTACATGAGAAATAGAAAGAATCCATCTTCAGTAAAGCTTTGGCTCTTATAAGAACATCTTCACTTGTGTGAAAACTTAGATAAAATGAAGTGACAGTCTTCAGACAGTATTCAAATAATAATGATTCAGTGTAGCTAAGAATTTAAATAGCATTTCTATAGCGCTTGAATCTATGATAGCAGTTTAAAAAAAGTTATAAGCAATAATATCCTGACGTGATAAAACCAGCAAGGCTTGTTTTTCTGTATTTATTCTTCTCTGCAGCTACTTTCCTAGCATAATACATTCCTCAACTGTTTCATACACACCACAATGAACTTTATTTCTTCTAGGTGACATATCATGAAAAACAAGCATTAAGAACAGCAACAACAAAAAGATGCAAATCTTAAAATTGTGACTTATTTATAAGCTTCTCATCCAGAAATGCTGTTTGTGAGCCATCAAGATTATGCTAGACTCAAATATATCATAGGCCATTCTGTCAACAATGCAGTAAGTTAGCTATGCAGCCAGATGCCAGCATGATTATACCAATAGTGGTACTATTGGCTCATCAGTCAAAACCACTGCCAGAATGCCTGGGAGACATTCTGTCTCAGTGAGGCTAACATTAATAATTTATCATTAATCAGTTTATGGAAACATGTTAACAGCAGAGGCCTGTGGATTACAAGATGGATGTCTTGCCTCCATTTTCTCCATTTCTTCTCGTTCTACCTGACTCCAATTTTTTATTATTAAAAGCCACATAGAGGACACAGATCTTCACAAGAGAATGGATTAGCTTGCAAAAGAATCATACAGAAGTGCTGGGCTGGAGCAGAAGCAATCAGAAGTCATCTGACTTCCTATAAGTGGGACTGGAGCTGAGCTGCTGCCAAATTTGCCTCTTAGGTCCCAAAGACCAGGCCTATGTCAGGACAAGTTACTGAGACCTGAATTAGCATCATGTCTAGACTTTAGCCATGAAGTATTAAATACTGTAAGTCTAAATATTTGCATATTCCAACATAAACTTCATCCACTCAAATGAAAAGAAATTAATGCAATGTTCCCTCATGAACTATTGCCACAAAGCTCTTCTTGGAGCTCATGCATAAAATAGCTAATAAAATGTTAAGTAGAATGCTGTGAATAAAATCTAATTCAGAGAAAAGATGATCAACCCTTAAGAAAGTTGAAAACATCTACTATGAAGCCTAGCCTCTGAAATGCTTCTGCAAATTCTTCAGTTAAGATCCAAGTGCAAATCCATTGAGTAGACACAATTGGAGCTTGATAGCAGGAATTTCTAAGACTAGAACAACATGCACAGACATCAACTTGAAGAGGTTGGTCTTCCACCATAGCTTGCTTTGAGGAATTTATCAAAATGATCTCCTCAGAAGGGACAGATAAAACAATACCAGGTTTGAACACCTGCTGAGACTTTACTGGGTTTTCCTGAAATTAGCCAAGAGTATTCAGTTTTGCATGTTGCTGAGTTCATGTTTCAGCAAAAAAAGGACAAATAAAATTGAAACAAAATATAATATTTTAATGTAAATAATCAGGCTGCTTGGAATTTATCTAAGCACAAGTTTTCTTTAATCAGAGGAGTGTATAGTGCTAATAAATGTTGTGTTCCATAAAATTATTCTTTCCATCAGTTTTTATTATAGTTAAGAGTCATTATACTGCAATCTTTTTTTCAAAACTTGATCTTGTTTTGCAGCTTTCTTAGATGTTTGGTGCTCAACATTACACCCCACTAGTGAGTATTAGAGGAGTAAAAGACATATCAAAGTGCAATAAGTGAGAGTTTAAAAATAAATGTATCAGCATCAGAATGTGTACTCTTCTTTGCCAGTTTAGCATTTGAAAGCCTTAATTTATACTTCCCAATTTTAACCTGTATATAGTTTATTATAATTTATCAGCAGAGACTCTGAGTGTCAAAGCCTGTGATAATAGACTCTGATGTAATTAAATTGAGCCACACTGCAATACAGAAGGCTTCTAGAACCATCAGTGACAAAATTAATTGATAAATCAACCACTAATTGACTTGAGATAATGAAGGTACTTTTAAGGTGTAGTGAGATTCTCACCTAATTAGCTTTGTAGAGAAAGACGATTATGTTTACTACAAAAATTGTGGGTAAGTCACTGGTTTAAACAAAATCAGATAAATATGCAATGTGGTAAAATGGTATCTTATACAGATGATGATTCTGTCTTCATATAGAAACATTTCCAGCCTTCAAGTTCTGTGGATTTTGTTATTTTCTGATTCAGCCATGTATATAAATGGGTGCAGTTATATAAGATACTGTAACATTTAGAGGAACTTATAGATTCCTCAGTAAAGAAAATCTACAAAACTGTTAGTATTTCCTAAACAGCTATTTATCTTTTCACATGTAATATTTTTTCCTGGAAACCCTTCTGCAGATAAGATATTCCATGCATTTTAAGGTGATTTAACTTCTGCATGAATTATCACTGTTAACAAATCTTGCTTATTGTTAAATCTAGGAATGTTAAAACTAATTTCAATACAACTTTGATTGATCTTTTGGAAACCATTCAGAACTAAAGGAATATGTGCAGATGCAATTTTTATGTGAGTGCCACTTCCATGACTGAAAATGTCAAATATGCTTGTTACTGTTTCTCGAAACTGGTTATCCAATTTTCTTGAAGGGTCAACTGAAAATATCCCAATTTTAAATTAGTATAGACTATTCCTGACACTAAGTAAAGATATTTATTCTTGCATAGTCCACAAAATGGATTTATTTTAGAGCAGGCTTGACTTCAAGAGAGCAAATGCCTCCAGACCATGAGAATGAGAAAGACATCCAGCTGTGCTGCACAGACAAAGATCAGGTCTCACTCTGATGTCCAGAAAGAGCATTCCTTGGTGACAGAGCACCTTCTCAAAATCATTCATGACTTTAAGGACTTCTTTCATTTCCTGATTATCCATTTCTAAGTGTATTCAGGGCAAGAGAGAGAGCAAAAATAAAAACAGTGACGGTGTGCTATGAAGATAGCCTTGTAAGAAGCTACTAGAAACTATGCTAGCTCCAATGTCAGACCCACCTCTGACTAGGGCCCTAGC
Organism: Mesitornis unicolor; assembly: GCF_000695765.1. NCBI lineage: Eukaryota > Metazoa > Chordata > Aves > Mesitornithiformes > Mesitornithidae > Mesitornis > Mesitornis unicolor. The sequence goes on from NW_010195545.1 coordinate 16,636, forward strand.
TCCAGTGTCAGACCCACCTCTGACTAGGGCCAAGCCAATCAGCATCCCTGCGAATTAATGTATTTAAGAAGGGCTCAGTGTATGTCCCACTCTCTCTTTTGCCTGGTGCAGGCAGCGCAGCCCCAGCCTTGGACAGCAGGGAGCACAGATTGACCCACCTGCAAGTCTGTGGAGGTTCACTAGTGGAGCAGACGTCCACATGAGAACATGGCTTCTCCTGAAGAGGCCATGACTCCAGGGGCAGTGTGTGCTAAAGCAGTTCATGAGTGAGGGAACTGCAGCCATGGGCAGATCCATAGTGGAGTTTTGTGGAGGACTTTTCTCCTGTGGGAAGGGTGCCATGTGGAAGCAGAAGAAGAGTTGAAGAGGAAGGAGCAGCAAAGACTGCATGGGATGAATTGACTGAAACCTCCATTCCCATCCCCCTGCATTGCTGGGCAAAGGCGGGGAGGCAAAAAAAAAAAAAAAACAGGAGCAAAGCTGAGCCTGGGAAGAAGGGAGTGGTGGATGGGAAGGTGTTTGACTTTAAGATCTAGTTGTATCTCTCACTGTTCTACTCTGATGTTATTGGAAACAAATTTTCATTTTTTTCCTCCCCAAGATAAGTCTGTCTTTTGCTTGTAAGTGGTGAGCAAGAAGCCCTCCTAATCCTTATTTTGTCTAGGCCTACAAAATGGCATCATGGTTGCCCACTGGGCTTAAACCACAACACTAAGTAATTCACTTTCTCCTTCAATGGAAGCTGTTTCATGCTTCAAATCCTGTTATCCTTGTTTGTTCTTGAATGCATGTTAAAAGCTTTGTTACAAAAAGAGCAATAATCAGTTGTTCTCAACTGGAGTTTAACAAGTGGAAGTTGACTTCATTTATAAAAACTGGCATTTAGATGAGGTTTGAGAAAAGCATTCTGATATATGCTGTTACGCTCATGTCAAAACACTGTAATCCACACCTTGCAGAGATTTTAAAAGACAAGTTTGACAAACATCTTTCAGACATGGTTTAGGTACATTAAGACTGCCTCAAAGCCTGTAAAAGGATGATCCAGAAATTTATTCAGGAGATCCTTTCAGTCATATAGCAAGGAATACATAGTTTATTATGTATCATGTCCTGACACAAATTACTTTCTCAACAACTTAAATCTCTGTGCAAAGTCCATAAAAAAGTCCACACAAGTGAAAGTGATAATTTCTTTTCTATTAGTGCCAAAATCTTTATATCAAATGACCTACTCTACATGCTCGGCTAAGGATTACATTTACAGCAGAGAAATGAAATAAAATAAAATTTAAGTGCAAAAATCCATTACTCTTTCAACAGCTATGTAACTTACTGCCTCAGATGACTTCATTACCTTCTGTTCCTTTCACTAGCAAGCTACAAGTTGTACTTCTCATTTCTTTTTCTTTTTTATTCCCCTCTAACACTTTATGCCTTTGTCTTAAGCTAACCAATAGTACTTGGCTCACATTGTAGAAATAGTTTATTCCATACAGGTTGTCTTTCTGTTTCTGTGGATGTCATGATAAATTTCCAAAGTCCTTTGATTAATTAATATAGTAAGCTTCACAATACAAATTATTAATCCCACTTTCAAATGAAAGTCCAAGAATTTTCTTATTTTTTATTTATAAATATTTATTATTTTTTGTAGTTGAAATCAGAATTTCACCCTGGGTATCTTTACCTTTCTTATTTTTCATTGCTTGTGACTCACCTATTTCTATATGAAATATGAGCTTCTTGTTTCCTTCTCTCTCCTCTTTTCTCTGTTTTTTACCACCTTTCTATTACTTTCTCAGGTTCCCATCCCAGCTCTTCCTTATCTTTGCATTGAAAAAGAAGAGATCATTAATTGCACAAAATGCATTTTTATTCGGTCATAAGTGTAAGGTAGAAAAGACATGTCAGTCTTTTTCCACTCCTTCAAAAATGACATGACTCTGAATGCTTTTATTATTCTTCAAATTTTCCAGCAAATGTGAAAAATAAAAATCATCTTGATGAGGTTTTTTTGAGAAACTCTTGTTTTCTATGTTTAGAAAGTGATATTTTGTGCCAGCATTAGTCATACATCATTTTATTTCTCCCTAGAAAAAGTGTTGTAAATCACATTTTGTAAACCTGCACTTAGTTGGTAAATTAGGCAGAGCTTGAGTTGCAGAATTTTCACCAATATGGTACCTGTTTCTTGTAAAGAGATATATATATAAATGAACCAATACTCTTTTTGATGCTATTTTCCATCTTCTCAAAACGCCTATCTGCCTGAAACATTCAAATACAATAAGCATTATGTTCAAATATAATAAACCTTAACTTATCTAACTATACATTTTGTAGCTTTTCTTCTCCACAGGCTTTGAAACGCTTCACAGAGATACCTCGGTAGTATGACTAACACTATTTTGCAGGTGCAGAAATAAAAGTAATTTCCTACATGATACCTGAAAACTAATGACAGAACAGAAAGATGGATCTAGATTTCTCCATACTGTGTTTTTCATTGTTTCTCTAACTTTTCTCCAATAATAGTGTTATATAGAGTCAGTAACCAAAGCATCAAAGAATTATTTTGCATTTCTGTATAGATGACCCTAGTATTTAATATTTATGTATTATAGAGATTCTTTTTTAACTAAAACCTGCATTCTGATTAGTACTTTAGAAAAAGTTTTAAAGATCACTGAAGTCAAGAGAAGAATTTGGACCTATTTCAGAAAATTGAGTCAGGCCTTAAACTACTTAATTAATTATTAACTTTAATTCTTAAAACTAGAATTTTATCATTTTGGGGTTATGTGACTTGTTCTGTCTCTGAAACTGTTTCTTTAAGCCTCTCTCTCTTTGTAGCCTTTGATAAGGCTACAACGTCACAGCTGAAACTGAGAAATGAAAGAGAAGCTGTCATAGGCAGATTGAGCAATATTCTCAGCTGATCTGAGAACTCATATAATTACATAAATTTTGCAGAGAAATATCAATTTACCCTTGAAAGGAAACAAAACACCTACTTGAAGGACAGCATTTAAATCAACCAATCAATTCTGCATTTCAGTTACTTAATTTTTAATCTTTGGTTTCTTTCACTATCTGCATCATCAAAATAGTCCAGTGTATCATTTCCTGAACCAGAAATTGGATTAAGAGTAATATCTGAAACTTAAAGAAAGAAAGATCTAGACTAATAGGTTTACGTCAATATTCTTGAAGCAATACTTTAAGGGATCACAGATTTCGTGTAGTTTCCTTTTACCAAAACACCCACACTCACTGCTGGCTATCCCATACTCATTCTTAGAAACATTACTGGCTTCCATACTGGCATGAAAGCTCTGGCATAATGTCAGACATTAGTCCTAATTATTATATTCTTTCCAAACGTGACATTAGCTATATATACTTTTGTCACTTCCTGTCTTGAGTAGGAAAAAACCTGTCTGCAAAAGGTTCAATCTTTGGCAAGGACTTCAGTTAGTACAGAACATTACAAGGCACTTCCTCACAGGCAGGAGAGCTGTGAACAGACATGTAAGATAATTGTTGTCATTTGTGCCTACACATTGACTTCAAAATTGTTACATCCCTAGCCTGCAGTTCGGCGGCTCAGGGGACAACTACTGGAAGTCAATGCTTGTTTATGTCTTCCTGTAGGATAACAGTGTCACTTCATCCTATATCCAAATAATAGGAATATGGATATCCTCTGTCCCTGGAAATCTCCATCACATGTTCAAAAACCAAAGCCATTGAATGTGTGGTATCAAGAACTAAGGTCTTTAGCTTAACTTACTGCAGAGAAGCTTGACTTTTTATGGCTTCTTCCTTGACTTCAATTATCACAGTCATTGGTTCAGAGTGATGTTTGTCTCAGGTGGCAGTCTTTTTTCTTTTAATCTATTCAACATTATGCCTAATCTTCAGGACAAGCATTGTTAGTGGTCTATTGTCACATTATTTCTACTAATATAATTTTAAGCAGACAAGCCATTCATCTTGAATGACTAAAGACATGGTGAAAATATAGATTACCAATGCCAATTATAAATTTCTTTTTGTCTCACTTACATGGGATAAACTCCATAGAGAGGATAAACAGGAATTTTAAAATCCTGGAAAATATCTTATCCTTTGTAGGTGCCTTATAACACATTCTCTCAGAATCTGAGCGCATACATTGTGCTGCTCATTTTTAAAGAAGCCATAATTCAGTTTGCTCTTTTGTGTCTATACTGAGCTCATAAATAAACATGGATGTAGTATATATAGACACAGTTATCTTTGTAAGCACAGATGTGAACAAGTACTAAAAAAATCCTTCTCTGATAGAAAAATTCAGGTATGTTTCAAATCTGTATTCAGTGTTCCAAAAGCTTGACCATAAAAACTGCAGTTGCATGAAGACTCTTTAGGTTTCTATCTTTTTTTTTTTCAGATTACATTGCTTACATAAACCATGTTTAGATGAAGTTAGATGTAGCTCATATCAGTAATATAAGGTAAAATAATTTATGAGAATGGAACAGTTGTCTAAAAAAAACTTAAAAATTTATTTGATGTATTTAATAACACACTTGAGAAAAACAAATACGTTGAGGCCATACACGTTAATACACCCTGTCAGACATAGCTCTAGTTTAGACGTTTTCATATTTGGGTACTATAATCCTTTAAATAGCACTCTTATCTCTTTTGCTATCTTATGAATACCTAGCAGGTCCTATAACACACCACACTTGTTTTTCAAGTTAGGCATTAACTTAAATGCTTTGACAAATCAGAATTTCTGTCTCTTCTTGGAGGATGCACATAGAAAATCTCTGTTCTATTAATATTGAAAAGTTCAGCTAAGGGAGAAATTTCTCCTCAAGATGAAATTTTAGAATGGAGATAGTTCAACATATCTAATTCTTCTCACGCATACATTTTCCCCACTATAATTTATGCATTTCCAGTAAGTGGAATGAAGAGATTGCTATCAGGTGGTAATGTCTGTTACACACAGTAAATGCTAACAGTTTCTTGTTTTTACATTTGTATTTAAAGTGTTCAGTGCTACAATAATAACGTTCTTCATTCTTTTGCATACAACATAGTACTCAATTTATTCCTTGTTGATGTCACATTTGCCAGTTGACTGATTTGTCTAGTGAGTGTAAGGGGTGATTGTGAGATTGAAGCAGCATTCATTTTCTGGTGGATGTGATGAACTGTATACAACAAATCTTTGGCTTAATCAGTGTTGACTTCAAGAGATCTGTACAGTCAACTGCTCTATCAGTACTCTAAATTGCTCTGTTACCATCATCGTTTCCTCTCCAGAATCCTAACGACTAAAGACCTCTGTACATAAGAGGTTATGTTTACATTGTATATTCAAGTCAAGGTTTAAAGCTCTAATTCATCTTCTACTCAAATTGGAAAAGTCCTGCAAGATACACAGACTCCTTACTGAACCTGGAAACCATGAAAAGGTTTCGGGGTTCGAATTTTGGGGCAGGAAGGATTGGTTTTGGTTTTGGTTTTGGTTTTAATTTTTATTAGGGACTGTCTGACCTATTTGAACGACTAGTGCTCAATTGGGAATCAGTTGCGAGACATGACTAATCATAGATAAGACTTGGTTTAAGCAGACGAAATGCAAGCATTCTTTATTATGCATTGGACTTTATTACTCATTTGGGGCAGGGAGTTTTTTTCTCATTTTTCTAATGGCAAGTCAAGACTAGATTAATGAATAAACACAAACAAAAGCCCTAAGGTTGTAGCATCTTTGCCAACACATCTATGATATCTTCTCAGTATCAGGTGTTAGAATTTCCCCTTTTCTTTACATCTGCAACTGTAAGTTACAGTTTACAGATAAAGGCCAGAGCTGTAAATGATGCAGTAAAAGTCTACATTTATGACATTTTCCGGTTTATTTTGCAAAAGTTACTGAAGCAGAAAAATTAACCTCAGGCAAATTCTGGACTTTGAACTTTCTGATTTTTCTGTTCAGATTTAGTTGCCTCTGACAGATTCAAGCAGAAGAGAAACCAAAATCATGGACAAATTTAAAGTCAAACTTATACTTACCTGCTTATAATAAGAAAATGACAAGGTGATGACTGAGCTTGTTTATTAACTGCTAAATATTAAGAGTGCAAGCCACAGAATGTTTCTTCTGTATATGTTTATTAAATTCAGGTTTCAAAACAATTGCCAAAAATTAATCACTGTAACAGTAGGCAGATATAAAAGAGTTCAAGAATGCCCTTTGCCCAGAATCATTATACCTTTGTCTATGAAATCAATTAGTTATTGTAGACACTTTTATCTGAGGACATAGCTCCACATTTATTCACTAACCTTTATCTGCTAATTTCTTGAATGGTAGCATATTACTTTGCATGTGTGAATCCTACCATGCTCAAAATCAAACAGACCAGTAGCAGTTACAGGATATTTCTGAACTGATTATTGCAAGTAATTTCCTGAAATTTGCCCCTTATGAAAAAAGATATATAGTTTTTTAGCATCAGAGATAAAAGTAAAATTTTGAGCCTCTGAGATGTCCATAGATATCTCAGTTCCACAGAGGGCAAACAAAAGGAAACATATCACCTGATATGTTCTGACTTTTTTATTGTTGAAATTGATCTTTTGCGTATCTCCTCAGCAGTTCATTCCAATGTATATTTTAGGTTAACTAGACCACTTATTCTTTTAGGATGAAAAAATTGAATTTCAAGGTGCCACAATATTGTGAAGTAATATTGTGAAACATCTCAAAGTGGTATACTAGAGGAGTTTCCTCAAGTGTGAGACAGAAGAGTCTTAATTTATAAACACCAGCTATGTATTTATTCATACAGAAAGGAGAGCTTATGATCTGTTGTGATGAAAATCCTAACCTAAATCTGAAGAAATCAACAATCTCAATCCAAGTACCTTGTTTACATGCTGATGTTTAATACACCTTAATATGGAAAGGAAGGGAGGGAATTATTCTTCTGACTAGGACAGAGAGGGCTGTGTTTCAGGTTTTCCATATCAGGTAGCACATGATGGTGACAAAATAGACAAACAAAAATGTTAAGAGTTACACTCAAACAATATGTTATTTGTCAACTGTAATTAAAAAAAAAATAGAAAGCCAAAATAGAGAAATAAAACAGCAAGGCAAATATGTAACTGTTTTCTGTACTTGCACTTGATACACAGAATTCCTCTGTGATGTCATCAGATTCTTCACTATGGCTATTACATTTGACATTTCACATTTTATAATATTATTATATAACTCTGAAGAACCTGTAGGTCATTTAAATCTCTTCAGATTCATTGATTTGGAAGGGATTTGGTTCTTACATTTCACATCAGAGAGGAAAAGAAGATTAAAAAATGGGGATTTTTTTTGGGGGGGGAGGGGGGGAGGAAATTAAAAAGAACTTTTTCTGGTTTTTGTAGGACTGAAATGTAAAATTCCCTTTTAGTGTTTCAACAGTGTTTTCTTTAAATGAACATACGTAAATATTAGAGTTTTGGCTTGGATGGAGCTCTTTTTCTTATGAAGATTACTAAGTTTTGAGTTTGTTTTTTTTGTTTTAATTTTCACTGGCAGACATTTGGACTTTTGTGGAGGACTTGTATCCTGTGGAAAGGGTGTCACGAGGAAGCAGAGGTAGAGTGGGAGGAGTCGCTCTACACCTCTGAAGAGGAAAGAGAGCAGAGACTGCATGAGGTGAACTGACTGCAACCCCCATTCCCATTCCTCTGTGCCACTGGGCAAAGGTGGGGAAGTGAAGAAACCGAGAACAAAGCTGAGACAGGGAAGAAAGGAGGGGTGGGGGGAAGGTGACTTTTAAGATCTGGCTGTATCTCTCACCGTTCTTCTCTAATGTTATTGGTAACAAAATTGTTGTAATTTTCGTTCCTCCCTATGATGAGTCTGTCTTTTGACCATGACTATAGGTGGCGAGAAAAAGCCCTCCCAGTCCTTATTTTGTCTAGCCCCCTTTTTGTGGGCATCATGGTGCCACTGGACTTAAACTACTAAAAAATACCCTTAAACTGTAACACTTGTTTAAAACAATGGTTTTCAGACAGTTCAGAAATAACCTTCTATTTCTAGATTCATGTGCACATAACAGAAAAGATTTTGTCTTATAAATATGTAGGCATTTGTGCACACTTAGAGCAAGAGTAAGGTTTTCACAGAATCACAGAATCGCTCAGTTG
>NW_010195546.1:0-281 GCF_000695765.1 Mesitornis unicolor
CGCTTCCCGTTAGGTCTCTGCCTTGCCCGGGGAGGGAAGGGAGGATGGACGCATGGAACCGGGAACAAAAAGGAGGTACAAACCCCACTCGAGTCCACCCCTCCCCGAGCCTAATCCACGGCGGCCGAGGTGAAAAGCCCCCTTGCTGCTTTCTCCGGGGGGTGGGGGTCTACCCCCCTCTTTTCTTTTTGTGCTGAGCAGCGGCCCAGAGATCTGGCAGAGGAGCGAGGCCGCGGCCTGGCTGCATTGGTGCTGCCCTTACCCGGCCTTCCGCCCTCCTC
>NW_010195546.1:396-23704 GCF_000695765.1 Mesitornis unicolor
ACGTTCCCAGCGTTTCCGTGCTGCTGCAGCTGCTGGGAATAATGGAGGTTGCTGTCTCTGTGTCTCCCTGCCTCACTGTTTACAATATGGCGACCTTCCTTTAAATTATATTTTTATTCTCAGCGCCATTTTGGCTGCATATATGACTTCCAAACCCTCGCAACCCTCCCCCAGTATCTCAGACGTGAAAATACCTTCCCGGTGGAAATCCAGGCCTCCAGACTTTAAAATTGGCCGGGTTTATTCCTTTCCCTCCTTTTTTTTCCGGCCTCCTGTCTCCTCCGACCTGCTTGTCTCCTCCCTGGGAGTGACTGTGGTGAACTGGGGGCAGTCAGTGGGAGTTGCGTGGCTTTGTTGATGAAGGCAGATCTTCCCGCACGCAAATGTGGGTGCCGTGTGGGAGTCGAGGTGCGTGTGGAGGCGGTGGCAAAGCTTTACTCGGTAGAGGCTGCGGCAGGGTAGGACTCTCGTTGCCTTCCCTCGCAGCTTCCGAAGCTCCCGGCACAAAGCGACCCGCCAAAGGCACCTGAACTTTCCATCCCAAAGTTTTTCCCTTTCTCCACCGGGAGCCCAGATGCATCCGAGGCTGCCTTAACCCCCGTCTCCCCTTCAGCAGTTGGCACGGGCGGGTGGTTTGTGTGAAATGTGCGCAGCCAGAGTGGATAACGGAGCGGAGGAGGCAGCGGGGCAAGTCAAACAGCTGGAGCCCGGGCGTACAGAGTATTCTTCCTTAGGGAAGATTTTTTTTTTTAACCACATTCCTTTCTCTCTTTCATGCTTTGGAGCTTTGTTTGCCACCCTGTTACAGCTGTCTCCATGCATTTTTTTCCCCTGTTTTTCTTTGTTTTTATTCTTTTTTTTCCTCTTAGTGGTTATACTGTGTTTCTATACTAATTGACGGTCTCTGAACACTTATTAAGCTGATTGCTGATACCAGGAAAACTGAGTGTGCGGTCGCACTTGTGTAGGGAGTGTCCCGTTAGTTAGCCAGACGAACCCGACAATGCTGTAGCGTGCAGCCATGACATCATCCCTCCTACCCTGAGGAAGTGCTACTGGTGGCAGTGCAGATCCTCTTAATATTTACCAGGAGGACACTAAGTAGTATTCATTTTTTGTCCAGCATTCTTGATGGGCTTTAATTTAAAGGTTTGGGTTTTTTCTGTCAGGCATAGTTGCTTAAAAGTCAGTGTTTGCTCTTAGATGTTGCTGAGCTCATCCTGAGCCGCCTTTTAGCGTGGCTGGAGCAATGGAAGAACCATGCACAAAGTCTCCTGGTTGCCTCTGAATCCTAGTTAAGCCCAACTGTAAGCAACACCACTTTGTGCTTGGCTAAACCTGGCTAAATTTCATGGCTTATTTTGGCGAGTTTCTTGTAGATAGTGAGTGGGAAACAGTAATGTGGAACCAGATTCTGTAAAGCTTTTCTGTACTTGAGTTAGGTGCATTATAATTATGAAGAAAATAACCTTTGGCTAGCTGGTCGCCCTTCAGAACAGAAACGCTGTCTCACTGTATTTGTTCCCTTTCCTGGGGTGTCTCAGGCAATGGTTTTGTAGCCCAGACCCCGCTGCAGGAGGTGGCACAGCGGTCCAGCTGTGTGCAGCTGGATAGGAGTCACCTAAAGGCCTCTGGCTTGGGCCCGGTTCTGCCTCCCTGCTCCTGGATCTCTGTCCTTGCCAAGGCCTTCAAGCAAGCCAGGTTGATTCAAAGGGATGCTCAGGTTTTGTTTTTTCTTACCTCCTACATCTTGCTTAAAGTAAACTTCCGTTCTGGATATAAACTTAGCCATAAAGGCAGCACTCGCAGCTTCCTTTCTGCCTCCTTTTTATTTAAAGAATAGCAGCTGTAATGCAGTGCTTGTTTTAAGTCATTTGAATAGCAGTTTAAATAGACTGCTGGGGCATACTGGCTGAATTATGTTGACAGCTTACCAGATCTTTAAATATTTATTGTAAGCTTTAGTACTAGGTTGCATTTTTTGTCAATATAACAACAACAGAAAAAGAGAAGAGCAGCTCTTAATTGGTCTGGGATTTGCAATCAGTTGATTAAAGCTGTATAGGAGAGGCCATATTATAAAAGAAAAGGGATAACAAGGGTGTGATCAGCCCAGGTCATGCCGTGGGCTGGGGGCAAACCCAGGAGTTAACCCAGCTCAGTGGCTCATAAGCTGGTTTTGTCTCTTCCTGTGTAGAGAAGACTCTTCTGTATCGTGTTGTTTAAACCTGTAGCGAGAACAAGGATAGAACAAGGGGAAACGGCACCAAGCTGTGCCAAGGGAGGTTCAGGTTAGAGATAAGGAGGAAGTTCTTTACCGAGAGGGTCGTCAGAAGCTGGAACAGGCTGCCCAGGGAGGTGGTGGAGTCCCCATCCCTGGATGTGTTTAAAGAGCGGGTAGATGGGGTACTTAGGGATATGGTTTAGGGGGTAGACAGGAGCGGTTGGACGTGATGATCTCGGAGGGCTTTTCCAACCGAGCCATTTTGTGTGTGATTCTGTGAGAAGGTTGGCTTCATGAGGTAAACGTGACCTTCTCAGACTTCAGCAGTTTGCCTTAACTTCAGTTTAGCACCTGAACCTGTTGTCTTCTGCAGAAAACAGAAGGTGCTCAGCCAAAACCCCCAAAACTTTCCGAGGCTGTTAGCGTTACACGTCTCTGATGGTAAATAACGAGTTTTGTTGATGCGCTGTGGGAACGACTGCTCTCCTGAATTAATGTGGGTGGAAGTGGCTTCCCAATTCATCTGTCGGTGTCAGCTCTTCTCGCTGCTCTGTTCAAAATCGCTGGTTCAGCCTAAAACTCCTGCAGGTACTGTAAGTGTCCGTGGACCAGGATGGTTGCTGTATACCATACTTGGATGATTATTAATATCATAGTCCGGTGACTCCTCAGGTTTGAATTCACAGAGAGGGTATTTTTTTCCCAGTCCTTAATAATTCTCAAAAACAGAACAGGGGATCTGTAGCTCTCAAGTCTGGCTTTGGTTTTGCTGCTCGCCCATAACCTGCTGCTTTGGCACAGCAGCATTTTCACTCTGATATTCTCCTTAACGCAGGCCCCTGGGAGTGGTGTACGCTCCTTCTTTACATCGCTGAAAACCAATTTTCCAGTGCTACTTCTATTCTTCCCCATTTATGTCCTCCTCCTGGCTATGTGATTGTTCAAATTCCCTGTATTTTCTCAAGCTGGTGGTAAACTTGATTGACGCTGACGTCGGTTTGTGAAGTGACTGATGTTGCAAATTCATTACAGCTTCTCTGAAGGATTAGGAGGATCCCTGGGAGAGGAAAAGTTGAGTTAACAAGCTGGGGGAGGGCAGTGACAACAGGAGGGAGAACCAACACAGAACAGTTTTGTGTTTGTTTTTTCTGTTTTTTAAAGTCTCACTGCTGAGTTTCTGCTTGAAGGAGCCCAAAATCGCTAACCTTGCTGAATGCTGCCTCGAGTCCCTCTCACAAATCGCTTGCTGCTGGCAGTGAAGCACTGCTAGCACGGCAGAGTGTCCCACGTTACCCGAAGCTGCCCATTAGGGTAAAGAAGTACCAGTTTGGTGACACTGCATCCTTCCTGGGGCCTGCGAGCTCCATCGCGCTCTTTGCAGCGCTTCGTGTTTATATTTGGAGCGTTTGGCTCCATTTCCTCTCTGATTTTGGCACTCTTCGCCCAAGTGCTGTTGTCGAACAACTGGAGTAACAGAGCTGCAAAGAGAAGTAGAGGAAGCTAAGCTAGCCCGGGTTTTGCATATTTTCTATGAGTCACCTCAGTTAAGTGCTTCGAACGGAAAAAAAGTTCCCTTTGACTGGTAGGACATCAGTAACTCTTTTTTCACCTTATTCAGGTCTAAAATGTCCTGCGTTATCTTGGCATCTGGTCTAGCTGTGGGGTTTTTACATAAATATCCATTCTGTGTGAGGGGAGGGGAACATTAGGCTATTGTCCTAGCTAATCCTTCCCTCAATGGGCATTTTTGGCTGCCTCGGGGGTTTCAGGTGAGACTTTGAATGGTTGAGGCATCTGCTGCTGCAGGGAGGAGCGGGATGTCCAGAAAAGTGAGGGAGAGCCGGACTGCAGGCCTAACGGCGAGCTACAGAGGAGCAGCGTCTCTGTACATTGAATTGTATGTGTCGGTGTGACTGTTGCACACTGGCACTTCTGGCAGCTTCTAAAAAGCTTGCAGTGTAACTGCAGAAAGTTTTTGTTTTGTGACTTGCTGTCATTTTTTAAAAATATTACACGATTGGCAAAAACTTACTGAATGCTCGGGTAATTGCATTTTGAAGATCAGGGAGTGAGCTGTTCTCTTCAACCATTAATTTAAATACATCTGTCTTAACTAATGGCTTGTTAAAACGACATACTTTATTTTTAAAAGCAGCGGCTTTTATTTTTCCTCTGTCTTCTGGTCCTGATATTTTGGTAGCGTTGGGGCCGGCGTAGTCTCGGTCCTGAAGCAGGAGGAAGCAGTTGCACTGGTTTGTGGGTGCGGAGGGTCACTGCGCATGTGTCTGCAGATGTGGTAACATGATCGGTCCTGGCAGCTCCGTGGAGCAAAGTTGTACCAACGAGATCTTTCGCTCTCCTTGTTTTGTCCCGAATCTCTCCGTGCAAAGGCAGATAAGGTCAGCACACATCTACGAACTGAAGCTGAGGATACCAGCGAACCATTCACAGCGAGAATTCAATGAACTCATCTAATTTTGGGACTCGCAAACCACGGTTCTCACCTGTGTGTGCACACGTGTTGCTCGTGTTAAACTGAGCGTGAGCAGATTTTGCAGCGTGGGCAGGAGCTGGGCGTTCAGATCAAGCTGTGCATCGCTGCTGCCGTTCTCAACATCGGCGTAAAGCGGTAGGAGCAGAGCGTTAGGACTCTGTCAAAATCGACATTTAACTGCTTAACTTACACTTTGTCTTCAGATGTGGCTGCGGTCTGGACTGGTGTTGTGTCAAACACCTGCAATGATCTGGAGCTGTTTGAAAGGGCACAGTATGAGACTGTTAATAAGGAGAATTCTCCGCTGTTTCATCCCTTTCCTTGAGAAAGTGCCAATTTTGTGTCGACTGGGACTTGGTGGAGCTCAGGAGTCTCTTTTGTGCGGCTGCAGGGTCCATTTTCGGGTTGACTCCTGGTGAGATGCAGCAGCTTTGAGGTGGGGTTCTGGGCTTTGTTCGCGCTGTTCGGAGCTGGTCTTTCCTGGTGTGTCAGACCTGCAGGCGTGACTCAACGCGGAAAGGTCTTCCCAGAGGAATTCCAGCTCCTCCAGGCATTTGCAAAGGAAATTCTTAATTGGATTAGATTCATAATACTAATCTGCTAATGACTGTTTGTTATGGAGATTTTAGCACTATCTTGTAAATATATTCACCCTCATTTAGCTTGCCTTGTGTCTTTTTATCATGTACAAGCTCGGTGCTGTTAAGATTGCAGATTTATTGTTGGGAATAGGAGGACTACTGTGTTTATTACACAGAATCGAATAATGCTGTTGTAATTCTCCCCTCTCTCCATTTCTTCTGGTGGTGTGAACACCTGCGTGGAGAGCAGGGCTCCTGTGCAGGACAGACTGAGTCAATTTGAGATTTCACTTGTAGCGCTGATCCTGAAACAGTTTTTCTCCATGGTAAAGGCTCTGACATCAATTCTTCTCTTTATTGGCCCACACAAGTGGATGTGAAAGTGGTTTTGGTGTTACACTGACTCCCTGCTACATGTCGGGTTCTTGAGCTTTTCCTGTGCTCTGGAGCCCTCCCTCATTAATCCTCGAGTCAGGAATCTGCTGTGAAAAAAGGGAGCAGTTAATTCCAGAGCAGGGAAGAGGTGTATCTTCCCAAATGCAAGTCTTAAAAGTCTGAATATTTAGAGAGTGCTCCCTGTTGCAATATAAATCACGTGTGAGGAGGATGTACCTGTTTGTTTTGGGTGTTTGGGGTTTTTTTTAACCAGTCAGGAAGTAAGCTTAGACTTGTGAAAATGCTAATGTATCTAGAGTATAATATGGCTTTGTTACAGGGGTAGTGGATTTGAAAGAAGTGAGTGTAAGCAAAAAGCATCTTGCCACGTCAGGTCGCTGGCTAAACTTGGGGTTTTGTGACACGGTCGGGTTGTCAGAGCCGGCTTTTTCTTCCTACGGCAGTCGATTTACTCTGCCTCCAGCTCCACCGCTCGCTAGATGCCTGCCCAGCTTCCTCGAAGGAATGCTGCAGTATCCAGTAACTGTACGCGGAGTAAAAATAGGGTTGTACCTTCCCTTTCATAAAGGGGTTGCGAGATATCAGTTGTAAAGCAGTTACGTACCTTTTTAGGGTATGGAGTAAATGCTCCCTATAGCCAAAAATGAAGAGGAGAAAAAAATCCTGTCAATCATTGGTCCGACTGGTGTGTCAGATCTTGGGTACAAAAGAGCATCTCAGCCAGCTGGGGGAAATGGAGCACCTGGACCCAGCTCTAAGCCATTTCTGCTGACGCCTGCTCTGCACGAGTCGCTTGAAGTAACCTAGATGGAGCTGGAGATTGCCGACTTTGAACCCTGCGGAGAGCGGTGGCCTCAGGATGCAATTTAGCAGGCTGAGAACCCCGTGCTGAATTTCTGGCAAGCGCTCGTGGTTGGTGTGAAGCACCTGCCTGTACAGCCGCTGGCTTCGGGCACGGCATCGTGTGCGCTTCCCAGTGATCTCCTGCGAGAATAGCAACAGGAGCAGGGTATGAAGGTGATCTGGAAAAGGCAGGAAAGAATTTGTACCCTGCTTTAAGGGGTTTTTTTTGGTGGATATTTCTATTGCTGCTCTTTTCCCTCTCCTCCCCAGTGTTCTGGGGAAAGCCTGGTCCACATGTAGATGTCAGAATTGTGCTTTGCTTGTGCCTGTGTGAAGACAAATTCGTGCTTTCGCTTTTATGGCTCTGTCCTTCATCCTTTTCTGATGTGCTGCTTTCCTTTTTTCCACCTTGTTGCTACCGTCCTTTCACCCATGTCTCCTTTGAACGCATTCAGTATGGCTGGGGCTGAATGTGCTCACTTCTCAGAAACCTCTCAGACCTGTGTTTTGATTATTTTTTTTCTCCCACCAGAGCTGTCTCTTCATTTCTTGTTCTTTAAAGACGAGATTGGATGAAGTGATTCTCACTAGAGCTGTGTTGTCCCTCAGCCCTCTTTCTTTTCCCTGATGCTGCCCTGTGTGTCATCCTGCTTTGAGAAGATGACTTCTAATCTGTTAAGAAGAGGGTTCTGCAAAGATCTGAACACCTAATAACGAGTGTGGACATTGAATTCAGGCTATTGTTGCTATTGTCTGCAGCACAGGCAGGAGCGGTGCATGGGAAAGAAACAGAAGTCAGGATGTGCAGAATGCCTGAATTTCTGGGTCTGACCCAAATTTTCCAAAGTCAACAAGTCTTCCTATTGACTTCCATGATTTCTGCTTATAAATACAAAGCTGGATGGTCCCTAGCAGGTATGTCCCAAATACCGGAGTTCATAACCAACCAAACTAATCTTTAAAAAATTAAAAGGAAAAAACCTCAGTGTGGTACAGGTCATATTATATTCCTTTTATGTATATTCATACACATAAATACTTGATTTTTATATAGTTAATATCTTAAGAAAACAGTGATTTTTTTTGTCAGCTGTTAAGGAGGGTAATAAGTAACGTGTTCTCTAGGGAATGGTCTCTGTGGGCCGGCTTCTTTCTATAAATAGAAGTAACTAATTACATCGGGTGATCACATGTTTACCTGCAGCTTATCCAGTTTACGGGACTCTCCTGCTCATCAGGCCCGAGACAAAAAAGTTCTGCTTCACTTTGGAGGGAGCTTTCTCCATTCCCTGTAAGTCTCGGGTTTGCCCGCATAGGAGTGCGTGGGGAGGAGGTTGGACCCTGGTGACGGTAGGAAGGGAAGCCAGGTAAGGTAAATAAGGTGTGCCAAAGTAAGGACTGACTTAACTGTCTTCACTGACTTCACAAAATACCCAGATTCACAATACAGCAGTGCCTTAGGTTGTGAAACTGTACCTGGTTCTTAGCAGCACGGTGGTACCGCTGGTCAGCACATGTGCTGCCCTTCCAATGTTGAACACGGGCTGGTTTAGAAGGTAGAAAGGAGCACCCATCGAATGAAATTCTGGCATCTAGCACACCTGGCTGTATTACTGCTTAAACCCTTAGGAGTTTGAGTTGTCCTCTGCTCCTGTACTGACGTGGACAAGTGATGCGGGCGTACCTTTATCTTTCCTTGCATATGCATCTTGTTTCTGGCCGTGTAATGGTGTTTTAATCCTGTGTCTGTTCTCTGTCTGTTGCTGAACCCTTATTTCTAGCTCAGGCTGTGCTGTTGGAAAGATGCACGCTAAGCAGATGCAGTGTTCCAGATGATGGGATCATTGGTGACCTGTGAAACAGTCATTTCAGTTCCCTTCCTTGCCTAGGGGCAGCCAAAATAATCCTGTACTGACCCGTCCAGGTCTCCTTGCTGCACGTTACTACTTTAGAAAGTTTTTCTATGCGTGCCCAAGTATTTCACTTCAATGCAAACAAAATTACGCTGGCTGCTATCAAGCTTTTTTTCACTAGTTCCCTCAGGAGAAGGAATTGTGATAGATAAAATTCTCGTGGCTGATGCTCTGTAGGTAATAAATTGCATTACTGCCTTTGAGTAGACTTTGACTTAGAGAATGCGTGAGCCTAATCCAGACCACAGAAAGTTCCTGAAACTCTGTTAGGGTTAACGTGATTAGGTTGTGCTTATGGGTCTCTGAAAAGTGAAAATTATGCCTGGCTTATCTGAACTTCGGTGATCTTGTAGACCTTCACTGGGTGAGTAGTTTGTGCTGAGGAATAATCCTCCCAGGGGAGAGCTGAGGATATTCCGAATAACCATCTTTCAGGTAACAGAGCCCGACTTCTGTCTTCAGAAAAGCGTAAACAAACTCCTCTTTGATCTGCGAGTTGCAATAGGAAGGTAAGAGAGCTGCAGCAGGCAGGAACGTGAACCAGGCTGCAGCTGTCAGCTTGTTCTGTGGTTTTTTATTACGTCTGAGGTGAGGCTCCCAGCACCGCGTTCCAGGTGTCCTCCTCCCGCAGGCCTTGGAGCAGCTGGCAGCAGGAGCTGGGACTTGGGCGCAGGAAAACCGTTTCAGAGACCTGAATTTGTAAATGACGCCACGTTCCCCGTTCCTCAATGGGGCACTTGTACTGTGAGATTGGTTTCCTGGTTTGTTTTCGCTGCGGCTGCCATTGAGGCCCTGCTGGAGGAAGCCGGGAGCCTTGTTCTTTATGAAGCTGCTCCAGCAGCTGTAGCTCTATCCATCATTGGGATAAATAGGAGGCCAACAGGAGAACCAAAAGCCTTCTTCCTCTATCTAACTGGCAAACATAACCAGCATCCTTCATTATACGCCTGTTGGTTAGTTAATTAGACGATTTCTGAGCAGGAAGAAACGTTCTCGCCTACCTTTTTCCGTAGGGTTACTCTTTTCCCTTGTGCAGAAAGGAAATTTTAAGTCAGATTGTTGAAAACAACTGATAGCAAAGAGGAGTGGTCCAAGAAAAGCTTTCTTTGGACCGGTTGGTTTTCCTGCCACCATTACCCCAGCCATCCAGCGTGTCCCAAGTGTGCTCAGTCGTGTCAACGTGCCATGGACACGAGATGGCCACCAGGAACGCCCTGTGTAAATAACCTCAGGTTTGCTTATAACGGCTTCCTTTGAGAGCTACGGCCCAGTTTGCATTGAAGGTGGTGCCGTTCCTCTGAGCGCTGGTTCGCTTATTTATTGAGGTCCCCAAAGTGAAGAGTAATTACGGGATTGAGACTAAGAACAGGCATCTGATGTGTGAGAGCTCCAGAGTGTGAAATTGGAAAGCTAAGTGGCTTCGTGCTATTGTTTGCTTGATAAAAACACCTAATATATGGATGCCTCTTGAAGAATTTTTTTTTAATTGTATTACAGGTATTTAAATTTTATTTAAGGGAAGCTTTGCATAATGGGAGTGAGTCCAAAAGTTTACAAGAGCAAGTCTTGACAACACAAATCTGGTATGAATTTCAGGAGATGCTGCTTACCTTCTTTAGAGAAAGCCGTGGCAGTAGTCTTATGGCAAGCAACTCATGTCAGTGCAGTGTCTTTGGGAAACTGCACCAAGCTGTGCCAAGGGAGGTTCAGGTTAGAGAGAAGGAGGAAGTTCTTTCCTGAGAGGGTCGTCAGAAGCTGGACCAGGCTGCCCAGGGAGGTGGTGGAGTCCCCATCCCTGGATGTGTTTAAAGAGCGGGTAGATGAGGTACTTAGGGATATGGTTTAGGGGGTAGACAGGAGCTGTTGAACGTGATGATCTCAGAGGTCTTTTCCAACCGAGTGATTCTGTGATTCTGTGTGATTCTGTGAATAGGCAGTGGTAAACATCTTTAATTTTCAGAGACTTTGTGTGAGTTGGTTTTCCAGGTGTCTGTACAGGTACTGACCTTACAAGTCGCACTCACCTTTTCGGAGCTGTCTTTGTCTTAAATTCAGAGATGGGTGTGTTCTGCCGAGCGGATGTGATTCAGGTCACACCAAACCTCCAGGTAAAATAGCTCTGGCCACCGCTTTCGCCTGTGATGATGAAAAGGGAAACTTT
Source organism: Mesitornis unicolor (assembly GCF_000695765.1). NCBI lineage: Eukaryota > Metazoa > Chordata > Aves > Mesitornithiformes > Mesitornithidae > Mesitornis > Mesitornis unicolor. The sequence continues at coordinate 11,009 of NW_010195546.1, forward strand.
CCAAAACGGAGGCTCAGCGAAGTCGTACAGAACAGCCCAGCTGATCGGTGTGTAATTAAAAGGAGACGTGTTGTAACCCAAGATAAAGTTGGTGTGTACAATTCCAGGTCCCGCTGGCAGCAGACGCTGATGGCTGGAGAGCCGCGTGCTAATGCACCCATGAAAGATGGGGAGAAAACGGCCAGGGCGCCTCTGCCAAAAGTGCTAATTCTTACCTTGCTTATGAAGATCAAGTGCCTCGCTCAGGTTTAAAAACCAGTTTCTCTTTTGCTTACAGTAAAAGGTTGAAGAATGTGGCCATAACAAGCCCATTAAAAGGGCATTCTTTAGCGCTTCCCTGGCTTTATGCGAAGACCCAGGAAACGCTCTCTGCTCGCGGAGAGGCCGGCAGCGCAGGAGCAGCATTCATCAGTCTTTGTTAGCACGGCGAGCTGCCTTGATGAACAGTTCATTAACCAGGAGAGGCAGGATCCGTCTTTTAATACGCTCGCTATAGCAGCCAGGCCCTGACAGTGAGTAAAGAAGTCAGGAGGCTGGTCTTGAGAGCTAAAACCTTGCTGCTGCTCTGAAACTAATCTTTCCCCCTCCTTCCGCAGGCCTTCGGGTAGCGGCGTTCATTAAAACGCTTCTCTGAGCTGTCATTTAAGAGTGCTCTGTACGTAGGATCTCATGGTTGTCGAGCAGATAATTCAAACATAACAAATGGGACAATAACGTGCACACGTGAAGAAACCTGTTCTGACTCTCCCAGGCATCTCTCAGGATTCACCGTGGTGTTAATTGTTTCGTTGCAAAAGGCGTGAGATCGAGGTAACAGTTAAAACAAATAACCGGAGGCGCCTGGCAGCGCGTGCATCCCTGGCACGCTGCGCGTCGGAACGGGGCAGACGCGTTTCCAGCAGTTCAGGCACGTTCGTCGGCAGCTTCAGAGGGCGCAAATTCGCTACGAACAACTCCAAGTCTGTAGGATTATTTTTTTTTCCCCCTGAGGTGCTGGGAGGGAAGGGGGGAATGGGCCAGATGAGTCTGTAGCTGCAGATCTAAGAGCTCGGTTTGCAGCAGGAGTAAAACCTGAGCCATTGCAGGATCCACCTCAAGATTCAGGATGGATTTAGGCTGCAGGAAGCACTCGGAGATCGTTTGTTGCTCTCCTCCTTCCACCCCCCTTCCTTGCCTCTGTTAGCAATAGATTAGTGTGGGGCAGGGGAGAGTTACTGCTTCAGCCAAACATTTGAGGCTTCGTGTAGAGCAGCCAGCAGTTGAGGCTCTGGTGCTCTCGTCTGGAGCCCGATCTCTTGTTCATCCAAGTCCTCCAGGAAATGAGAAACATAAGCTGCAGGTATGTTCGTGCATGTACACAGAGCGCTGCGTTTCTGGAGCACCAGGGACACGGAGGCCTCTGAAACCCTGCACTGCTCCTCAAAATGGCTGCCAGATGTGTTGGCGCTACTGAATCCTCGGGGCCTGACACCAGAAATGCTGAGGTTGTTACCCGTTTGCTTCTCACCCCGTTCTTCCTTCAGTCCTCCAGGCCCGGTGTTGCAAGGCGGAGCGTGACCCCGGGTGGCTGCGGTACCTGTGGAGGATTTCTGCCGGCACACTCGGGGCAAGGCTCGCCGGGCTCTGCTTAAACAAAGGAAGCGCGTTTGTTTTTACAGCTCAAGCTCGAGAGCCTGCGTTGGGATCCTGTGCCATTTTCCCATGCTCGGAGCAAGATTCTCGAGGAAGACGACCTCTCCCTTTGCTGCACAGCCCTTACCGACCAACAGATACCTTCTCTGGCTTGCCAGTGCTGGAGACTTCTTAAAGCTTAACGTGGCTTTGGTTTGGTATTTGTCTGTAGGTGCAGTAGACGGTACAGAGACTCCTGAAAGGAACCACAGCCTGGCTGCCCATGCTCGTGTGTCTTCTTGCTATTGAGGCCACACTACTTCATCACCTTTTAACCCAGTCAATCCCAGCTGGATCCCTTGTAACCCATTTTCCAGTCAGTGGGAAATGGAGCTTCCGGGTCCTGCAATAATGCATCTATCTGAGCGTTCAGCACAAGAGCAGACTTGCTACGCAGCTGTCTCAAACAAGCAGAACTTAACAAACTGTATCATAAAGCCACGCTGTGTGGTAACCGGGTGTTTTTCTGACAGCACGTACACTTTTTCCCGCAGCAGTCAGCAGTTTGCTGAAATAACAAATCTTAATGACAAAGAGGTGTTGGAAAGTCCTCGAGCTAGTAGTAAGATCTGTAAGGAAAGCGTATCATCTAACATATGCTGCTCTGCCTTTATCTGAGGGAAGGCATTTCTCAAAATAGTCCTCCTTACTCCTTCATCTAATTCACTGTAGTTTATTTCTAGCATCAAAATGAGAATGTCATTTCGGTGTGATCCAGCTTTTATAGTAAGTGCAGAGCCATATGAGTAGGATGCATCTTGCACTTCATAGCCAAGGCAAGCTGTAGATGGTGACGCTTTTAAGACTATTTGGGTTGTCTTAAGATAGAAAGTGGTTTCCACCATTAAGTAAGTGTGCCCAGGGAAGCAGTGCATGAGAAGCAGTGGGTAGACTTCATGGCAGCTTGTTCAGTTGGACTCACACTGCAAATTGAGGGGATGGAAGTGCCTAGGTATGACTGTGCTTGCTGCATGGGCATCTGTGCAGTCTTGGAGTGATCAAGTTGTGTGAGGAGGTGGTGGTGGTAGGGGGGAGGTACCTGTGTTGCACACAAGTGGATCTTCCATTTATCTCTGCTGTTCCTAAGACTCTGCTGAGACCGTGGGGCGTGCTGTATCGGGGAAATGACTGTTGTGGAAGACTTGCTTCTTGCTGAGTGGATGTATGGGGGAGTGAAACCGGGAGCATCACCCTAAAGAAAAGGAGGAGGTGCCTGGGAGCAGAACCTGCAGAGCTGCCCTGACTCTACGTTTTAGGTGAGAAGAGGCATTCCAGAAACAACTAAACCATTGCTTTGTGTTTCTCTCGTAGCAACCCTCCGCTCAGCGAGGAGATGCTGCCTCCGGGGGAGTGGATGTGTCACCGCTGCACTGTGCGCCGCAAGGTGAGGCCTCTCGTAACAGATCCCTCCCCTTCTGACTGCCCACTTGAAACGTGAATCCTGGGTTTTGTACCTTCCTTTTCCCTGAATGTGTACGTGTGTACCACCGGAGTCGCTCTTTGTGCTCGCAGTTGCAAAGGGCTTTGTTAGGAACAAGCTCAAAGAAAACTAAAGGGTCTTGGTGAGACCCTCCTGGTATTTTTAACCTTGCTACTAGGAACCGAAATTGAAGTGCTTAATAAGTTCTTATCAAGCTGTGCCTTTTGAACTGTTTTCCTTTCCCCCTACTTCTGGAAAGGAGGGAGAGCTGAGGGAATGGGAAAATCTCCCATGGTCGAGGAGGTGAGCTGTCTACAGGCGAAACACGAGCCATGTTAACGCAGCTTTGGCATCGGGGCTGTGATTCTGGTTAACGCGTTTCTTAGAAGTGTGACTTCACAGCAGTTGCACATCGGCAGAGGGTGAAATCACAGCGAGTGATGATTTCCTGGGCTGTTGAACAGGACGGGGAGGAGATGATTGGGCAAGGTTGTGGCTTGTCTGTTCTTTTTCTTTCCTTGATGCTCTTTCTCCAGGAAGCTGTCTTGCACAATGTAAACATCTCAGTGCTGTGCCTACGTAAGACTGCGTAGCAGAGGGTTTAGAAACTGCACCAAGCTATCTAGCAACTGTTCCCTTGAAGTGACACCCAAAACAGATTGGGAGAAAACTGTGTGCTCAGCCTTTTGTTCCTGAAGTTATTGCCTTGTTACGTTCCCAGGGTGCTGTTCAGCCATCTGCCAACAGTAAAAATGAAGGTTGCAAATTTAAAAATAAAATAATAAATTTTAAAAGAGAGAGAGGGGAGGGGGGAAGAAAAAGATCCAATTCTTCTGTATTAAAAACTGCCCGATAATGCCTTGCTCCTTTTGAAGACTGTTTTAGTGATTGAGTAGATTGGGTCAGTCGTGTTGGCGATGCTGTCAGGCGCTGGAGCAGTGCACAATTGCCTGTACGAGGCCACGCAGCCTCCCCTCCTGTTGCAAAACGGATCTCATGGTGATGGCAATGCACTGTTTTCCCCTGCTGCTGTTCTCCCTGCCCACCTTGTTCGAGGTTCCCATCATCAGGAGAGAGCAGAGTGGTGGTTGTGCATTGTGCTCGTATTCTCAAGCTGACCCCGTTCCGTAAGGGGTTTGGATGCACTGCCTGGGTTAATAGACTGCATCGACAAAGAACGGTCTACCATGGAGCTTCTCAGTGCTGGCTAGCCAAGTAAACAGAGTTGTCTGATTTGTCACGTATTTAGGGCTAGATGCTGTGAAATGTTGTTCTGACCTGCACTCAAATACAACTATCCTGAAAGGAGAGAGACCTTTTTTTTTTTTTGCCCATGCTTGGTTCCCTTCATGTGTTTTGTCATCTGTACGTTAGCTGCAGTCAAATTGTTTTTGCTCGGTCGAAGCTTTAAGGACTTCACGGGGGAAGCTGTAGTAAGTGGCTGAAGCCTTTTCAGATGCTGTTTGTCTTCGATTGCATATTTGTCAAGGTTGATGTGCTTTGTCTGTGGCCTCCATGATAAGCCTGCCTATTCATGTCGTGCAGAAGCGAGAACAGAAGAAAGAGCTGGGGCAGGTAAATGGATTGGTGGACAAATCTGGGAAAAGGACCACCTCCCCCACCAGTGACGCAGACCTGTTGGACAGGTCTAGCAGCAGCATCAGGGCTAATGCGCATGCCAGGATCTTGGAAAGGAGAGCGAGCCGGCCTGGCACTCCCACATCCAATGCCAGCACCGAGACCCCCAACTCAGAGCAGAATGATGTCGATGAGGACATAATTGACGTGGATGATGACTCTGCCATTGCAGAAATGGACTGCGGGCAGCCCCAGCTGAAGCGCCCCTTTGAGCTTCTTATTGCTGCTGCCATGGAAAGGAACCCAACGCAGTTCCAGTTGCCGAATGAACTGACCTGCACCACAGCACTTCCAGGTGAGCAATGGCTTGGCTGGTGTCAGTGAAGGTGTCCGCGGTTGCGTCCTGCTGCCTCTTGCCTCTTTTCCCTTTGGTAGTTGCAGCTCCAGTGGTGCTCACTGGGGAAGGCTAGATCATCCATCTGAAGAAAAAACTTCCAGTTGTCAAAATACTTGATGTTGCTTTACGGTCTGAGAATCTAGTAACAAAGTGGTGAATTCCTGTATAGGATGTCACTGAAATGATTAACTATAAAATATACCTGCCTTTAGAGACAGCCTCTGTAATTTAAGGCTAGATTTAGTGGTTGATAAGGGTTCCTTAAGCAACACTTTTTGCCTTTTCTGTTTGCCTCCGCTTGAGCTGATAATGCGTATCTACCAGAAAGTAAATCACTGCTATGTGGGTAACTCAAAGCCTTTTAAAATTTGCTTTCAGGTACTAGTAAGAGGAGGAGAAAGGAAGAAACCACAGGAAAGAATGTCAAGAAAGCACAACACGAGTTAGACCACAATGGTTTGGTTCCCTTGCCGGTGAAAGTCTGCTTCACATGCAACAGGTACTTGACTCTCCCAGGGAAGCTGTTTGGTGTGGCTGCACCCTTCACAGGAGCAAAGTTCTTGCTGAAAAAAGTAGATGACCTGTTCCCTTTCCCATTCTCCTTCATTACTTGTTTACTGTCCTCTAAACCAGTGGGGGAATAATCATCTCAGCTAAATAACAGATGTTTAACCATGGCAAGTATAGGTGTGGCTTCTGCAGCCCTGCATGGCTGTAAGGGGTTTTTAAACGTAGCCTGGAGAAAGTGAGACATCTTGTCTTTGGTATTTTTCTACTAAGAAAAATTCTGAAGTGATGGTGGTTTAGAAAACTGAGATACCTGGTTTTGGTTCGTGAAGTATGCAAGGAGGTGACCTTTAGGAAATAAAAATCGAAGCCCAAGGCAAACAGGAATATTGTGCTGAAATACTGAATCTGAAAACTAGTACAAATTGCAGCTGTGTTTTGTAACTGCATCAAAAATGCACGCATAGATCCCAATTCAAAGTGTCGTTGAAAATGAACAACTTTATTTCAGGAACCCAGCCAGAGAGCCTTTCTGAAAGTAGACTGGAGGCTCAGTTGGGCTTCTGTGGAGAGCGGCTGGTGACTCTGTTGTAGAGTGAAGATTTCTTCACAGCCTGGGGAAGTGGGTGTAGGAGCTTTCTGGACTGTGATACTTCTGTTCTGAGAACACCTTGTTGAAGTAAACATCCCGACTTCACACAAGGCTCATCTGAGGAAAATTGTAATAGCCTAAATCTGAGATTCCCTTTGGATCTCTGAATTCTGCTATAAACAAACTAATGCACAAGGTCAACTGGAATCACTGCTTATGTGAATCCGAGAAGTGCTTACAGCCTTCCGGAATCGGCATCTCTTCCTGCCGGGGGACCTCTTTTGCACTGAGAGCCCCTCATGTGCATGATGGGCAAGTCCTTTTGCCTTGAGTGGGTCTTGCAGAAGGTCCATATAGGTCAAGTTACAATCAGAAGCCTAATTTTAGATACAAGTAACATAGTGTAGGGGAATGGATGGGGAAACATAAGCTAAAGTGGTTAGCTGGGTTTGCCTGCTGTTCGTTTATACTCTGTGTTTTGTGTGGGAAATAAGATACGGGTCTCTCTTTGCAGGAGCTGCAGAGTGGCACCTCTCATCCAGTGCGATTATTGCCCACTCCTGTTCCACATGGATTGTCTGGAGCCACCGCTTACTGCCATGCCTCTGGGTCGATGGATGTGCCCAAATCACATAGAACACGTGGTGGTAAGCAGGACTATGATTGCAGTATGGTAACTGGATGCTGGAGTGGAACCTGGCAGGTCCATTAAAGGACAAAGTACAACAAATGTAAAACAGCTTCTGAGCTCTTATTGCTCCCTGTAACGCTTGTAAAGCTCCTGCTGCAAGCAACGCACTCGCCAGAGGAATATGATGCTGCTCTCTGCAATAAAATATAAAGATGGGGGAACTCCTTCCTGTAACTGGAGCTGACAGCTCAGATTGTGGCTCACTGACAGCCTGTCTGGTTTTCAGACTGGACTTCTTAAGATCTAGATGAGCTTCCAGAACCGTGACACAAAGCAGCGCAGTGCTACAAATAGGGAAATTAATTCTTTGCATGCTTAACCCAAAAAACTCATTCCAAGAGGGAGTTTTCATTTGTGGAACAGCAGCGTACTTGAGACTAAATACTCAGGAAACAGGGAGCTGAAACGAAGGGCTTGTGCCCAGTCAAACTGCTTCTGAGAGCATTGGTGCTGCTTAGCAGGCCTTTAAATGCTTTTGTATTCATCTCCAGCAATGTGGCCTTTAACAGAAATGGTTAGTGCTGCAGGAAACAAATAGTCTAAAGCTGAGCTGATGCTGTACTGCCAGTGCTCCGAGGCGTTATGAAAGTCTTAGGGTACCTTAGAGTGACCCGCAGATCCCTAACTCCTGTGGCATTATCTGATCACCCAGCTGAACCAGAAGAATTTGACCCTGAGTAATCGGTGCCGAGTGTTTGACCGGTTCCAGGACACCATATCTCAGCACGTTGTCAAAGTGGATTTCTTAAACCGAATCCATAAGAAACATCCTCCGAATCGCAGAGTTCTTCAATCAGTGAAAAGAAAAGGTTTGAAGGTATGTGTAAACAAGTCGGTGTCGGTGAAGATACCTGTGTATATATCCTAGTTTGGAAAGGAAACCAGCATGCCTAGTTGAGATAACTTCCTGGGGCAGGAGGAAGAGGGTAAGGTCTGGATGTTGTGTTGGTGAGAGGTCTGGGAGTCAGCAGTTACTTTTCATTATGTGTAAGGTTTAAGCCTCTCTTTTTCCACCAACCATAACGCTCAGCCATTGCAAGTAAACCTTTAAATCTGACACAAGCATAGAAAGTACAACACAAAACATCTGAAGGTGGTCCTACAGTCAGAATTGGGACTGGTGCATGTTCTGTGTTAAACCCCGAAGGGAACTTGCTGCCAGAATGCCTGAAAAGTGCCATACAGGTTTCCCTTCTTACTTGGCATTTTTTGCATGACTGCTTTCATGCTGCAGCCACCACGTTGTGCTGAAGTCATGCCTGACCTAAGGGAATCAAACCTATTAATTTCGACCTAGCCGCACCAGTTTAAAGCAGTCAGTCCTTGAAAGCTGTAATGTATTGTCTGTCTGCAGGGCTCCTTTGGGTCAGAAGCGTGGTGCTGCTTAGGCACTTTGTTTAACTCACCATTCTTGAGTATTTGTTCTAATGTGTGATCTTCTTTCTCTACAATGTAGGTTCCTGATGCTATAAAGTCCCAGTACCGGCTTCCACCCCCGTTACTTGCGCCTGCAGCAATTAGAGATGGCGAGCTGATCTGTAACGGGATCCCTGAGGAACCCTTGCAGAAGCACCTTTTGAACACTGAGCACTTAGCCAGCCAGACAGAACAACAGGAGGTAAATGAAGTCAAATGCTTGGACCCTGCGTCTGTAGTTGCTTTGGTACAAAGATCCTTTTCCATTTCAGTCATGATCAGAGCAGTTGTCTAGGAAACCAGTCTCAAAACCATGTCTGAAGGTGATAGCTTGTCTTGTCTCTGACACCCTTGCCTGTTAAAACTTGATTTTGGCTTTCCAGGTGAAATGTAAAACTCTTTATTTGACACTTCAGGGAAGTGGTGAAACAGTCTCCTGGCCTTAGGGGTGGAGTCGAGGGCTTTCTGTCTAGGTGCCATTTTTATTTCCTAACTGAGGGAAAATTCTTTCCCCCTCTATTATTTATTAATGTTCGCGTCGCATTTCTGGGCTGCTTCTTATTGCTGGTAGATTTGGGCTTTTAAATCAAGGTCAAATGAGCGTGTAAATCTTGTATGAAACTTATTGCCAGCTTCCACAACGCGAAGCCGTGTTGCTTTGCAGTCAGTGGTGTAGTCGAGCCCTTCTGTTAGCTCAGGTGGGGTTCTTGTGGCAGGTGCACGTTCACCACAGAGCTTAAAACTTGAAATAAATCATTTGGTCTTACTTTACCTTGTGTAAAAGGAAAGATGCTCCCCAGCCCAGCTTTGGCATCGCTGTAGCCTGAGGTACAGTAGCATCTCTTTCTAGCATGCTACAGAGTAAGCTGTAGTTTTCTCCTGGCTCTAGACAAGCATCAGAGCAGATGCTGTAGTGCCAGGCTGTGTCAGAGCCATCAGCAGCACAGCGAGGCAGCCGAATTTCTTCTTGCTGGGTGAACGATGGAGGAGCTGTTGAGGTTTGGAGCACTGTCTGCCTGTGGCACTAACCTGCTCTTTTTCCTTCCTCCCAGTGGCTCTGTAGTGTTGTTGCGCTCCAGTGCAGCATATTGAAACATTTATCTGCTAAGCAGATGACTTCGCTTTGGGACTCTGAACAGACAGAGAAGGCTGATATTAAGCCTGTTATTGTGGCGGACGGCTCACTTGCCAACCCTTACCAGGCAGCTGACAAGGCACCCACACCTTCCCTCTATTCCATCTCATCCTGCACCTCAGGGATCACCACCCAGAATTCCTTGAGCTCCTCGCAATCCCAGCAGACGTTATCACAGGAAGATGTCAACTGCAGCTCTTGTATAGATAAACCCAAGAAGGTGTCGTCTTGCGGGACTTCGAACGGGCCCACGGCCTCTGACGTTAAAGTGAACGGTCCTCATTTCTACGGCGTTTCGTCCGAATCTTCAGCACAGTTGACTGACTCCCAGAGGCTCATTGGCTCTGGTAACTCAGTACCTGTTTTGTCTCATCGGCAAACGTGGCCTCGGCCCCTCACGCCCCCGGCGACTTGTGGACTCCTGAATCACACCATTGGAACCATCGTCAAAACGGAGAACGTAGCAGGACCCGTTTCTTGTGCACAAAGGGGCTCTGTGCCAGTCACGAGTATGCCTACGTCCATATCGAGCTCCTGTGCCAGCCTGGAGACCACCAGCACTTTGCAGAGAAAGAATGTGCAGACGCAGATAGGACCGCCGCTGACGGCAGACCTGCGGTCCATGGGCTCCCCTCTGAGCGCCACCAGGGCTCTCACCCCTCCGCAGGCCGCAGGAGACGGCATCTCTGCTGTTGGGTCCACAAACAGATTCTGTTCACCAGCACCACCTTCAGGTACGTGCTGAAGGGCTGATCGTGGCCCCTGAGGCTAAAGGTTACTCTGAACCTCAAGGCTGTGAACCTCAAGGCTGTGTGCCCTCATTTAACTGGGAATTGGGCTTTCTGTGGAGAGCCTGGAGAAGTTTCTCCAGTCTCCTGTCTAGGGTCCCTCCATGGGAGCCAGGGGATGTATTTTCACTGGCTGTGTGCACCTGAGAAGGGAACTCTGTCCTGAAGAGCAGGATGGTAGCTCACAGTAGTTTTAAATCAGTTGGCTGCTGTCTGTGTGTCAACAACCAGCCACTCCAGTGCTGCTTTAAAACCACCAGTTTGTTTGGAAGTGCTGGTTTGATGGCAAGGTGGTCCTTCTCAGCTGTCTGCTATCAGATCCTGTGATCTCTGTGCACAGGAACTGCTCTGGCCATGGTTGTGTCCCCTGGTGCTGATGTGTTTGAAGTCTTCATGCACAGCCTTGATGTTGGAGAAATGCTTGGGAAGCTGTATTCTGTTTAGTATCTGCTGATTTATTAATACAGGGGACTTATTGACTTGGATACACCATCTCGGTCCCGAGTTGTACCCAAAAACCTTGCTGCTAAAGTGTATATACCCATGCTTCAGTATAAAAACATCAAAGTTGTTGATAGCTGTTGAAGTCACAGAAACTGCCCATAACCCAAATTTTGCTCGAGTAAGCAAAGTAAGCCTTAAGCTTTCACAGAATCACAGAACGTTAGGGAATGGAAGGGACCTCCAAAGCTCATCCAGTCCAATCCCCCTGCTGGAGCAGGAACACCCAGATGAGGTTACACAGGACCTTTACTTTTTCATGTAAAGCATTCTCCTCCCCTTGCCCCCCACCAGCTCAGTGCTCAACCAAGAGTAAACCCTTTGTGCAAGCTGGGTTGTAGCAGTCGCCAAAAAGCACACGATGGGGCGGTTTGCCCTGCTTAGAAATGCAAGATTGGGAGAAGTTTTGGTAGAGGAAATGAGACCATTCTATAGAAGGCTTATTTTGGTTGTAGCTTGGAGAGCACTGCAAACCATACATAATTTTGCAGTTATTTAAGGCGTTAATTAATTGCTTTTGGCGCAAAGCTCGCGTTCTACAAAATGCAGATTAAAACATCATTTTGCTGCAGTGTCTCTTGGGAAAGGTGTAAATATTTAGATTTTCCATCTGACACGATGCATATATATATATTCATAACATCTTAAATTACGATGTGCAAATTTTATTGCTGAGTACAAAAATACAAATAATTTATGATTTTTATTTTTTTTTTGCCATAAATTTCAGGCTTATAGGAGTTCTAAGCAAAGCAACTCAAGAAGATTTGGTATCAACAAAGCATTAAAGGGATTTTGTTGCCTGGCGTTTGCCATTGCCTCTTTCAGCTGCATGGTCACTGCCAAAGCAGTAGGATTTTATTTTGTAAATAATAAAATCGGCTTACGACTGTCACATTCTTACTGGACAGTGAAGCACGGCCCAGAGCTGATAATCATGCAGGAATAAAAATGGACCAGTTGTACTTTTTATGCGTGTTCAGACCTAGGCAAGCTTCTTGACAAATGTCTCTAGGTTTAGGAAGCTCTTCAAGCTGCTGGGGTTTGGTGCTCATCTTTCCCGTCTCTGTAGGCCGTCACTCACAATCTGACATTGCTCCTGCTTCAAACAGGGAGTAGGAGCTTAAATTAAGTCCAGAATTCCTCCAACAGCTGGAGGTGAGGGGCAGAAGCTGGCAGTTGGCTCTGTGTTGGAGGCACACACCAGTCCCTGCCTTTTCCAAAGCATGGCTATGGGTAAAACCAGTCAATCTGAGCAGCTTAGAGGGCTGGGTGGGCGTCTTGCGAGCGTTGCAGTGACATTTCTTCTCTGCACCATCTTTCTCTGTAGATGGTAAGGTCAGTCCCAGCACCTTATCCATAGGAAGCGCTTTAACTCTACCCTCATCACTCACTTCAAACTCCGCAGCTATGTTGGACCTCACCAGTTCCCTGAAAGCGTTTATGGACGGCGGTGAGTACTCGGTTCATTGTCAGTCTCTGCTGGCCCTGTGTGTTTGCTTCCCTTGAGCGTTCGGTCTCTGCTGAAGGAAAAGTTGGGGAGATCAAGAAGGGTTGCAGTCAGGTGAGGGTGGAGCTGGGTATGCATTGCCTTCAATATGTCACATGCCTCCCTGCTTGTAGTGTTGCCAAGGCAGCAGAGCCATTGAAGTGTTTCAGCCTGAAGGTTTTCTGGGGAAAGATCACAAAGCTGCTCATGGGCTGCTTTCCAGGTGGGGTTCACATGCAGAAGCCTCCAGCCCTGCTGTGCTGTGGCGTAGCTGCAGTCCAGCGCCGTTCCTGACAGGCATAAAGGCCAGCAACAACAGATCTTGTAGCCGAGCGGTCACCTGAGAGGTGATGCTCCAGTGGGTCAGTTAATTTGCTGATTTATTTCTGCTTCTGTCAGTCTTCTCCTAGACTGGCCTGCTTTTTATTTTCCTTTTGTTGCGCTTGGCAAGAAATGCCGGCCCTGAGTGGAGTGACTTCAGGAGGAGGAGACTGCTGAGCAGCAACCGTCA
>NW_010195546.1:23735-31703 GCF_000695765.1 Mesitornis unicolor
TGCCAGAGGTGACTTCTCCACCTGAAGAGCAGCCTTTTTGGCATAGCCGGTGTGACCTTCTTTTTTCGTGTGAACCCCGACTGCCCAGATCACATCTCTGCTATCAGGAAAGGCCATTACAGCTCTGTTTCTTCTGCTTGTTTTAACTGTCATCGATGTGGAGAAAGCTCTTGGAAGAAGAGGTTAGCCAGTCTGCAAAGATAAATACTTCGAAGCTATCGGCACCAGATCTATTTTAAAGCTCACTAATAATATTGTCTGAATTGCCTTGTTTGGTTTAATTGACTTTGGGATGAAAGCATGTGACACAGGGATGAGCCCTGTAGCGGCTTCGAAGGTGGTTACAGCTTTCCTCTGTAGCGTAGGGTTACGCCTTCTAACCAGGTAATGGAGCTTCCCAAGAAGGACCCAAAGGAGTGCGGTGTCCACCTCTGCAGTCATGTTGATTCTGAGCCAAAACAGCAGATTTTCAGCTTTTATCAGTCCTTGTTCCCCTAAACTTCTGCCTGCTGCCGCAGTTGTAGCTCTCTGGCCGGCCGTTGCTGACACTTGCGAAGTAATAGATCCCTTACATGTGAGATTCTCGATATTGCAAAGTTTGTCAAGTCTTTGCTATTAAAGCAGATGGCAAGTTTGAAAGCGGGACAGTTAAATCCACTGCAGCCCAGATTGCACCCTGTCCATGAATAACTGACTAATTGCTTTTTGTTTATTAACAGAGATTGAGATAAATATGCTGGATGAGCAGCTGATCAAGTTTCTGGCCTTGCAGAGAATACATCAGCTCTTTCCTTCCAAAGCTCAGTCTCTAGCGAGCAGTGTCAGTTCCCATCAGCAGTCTCCTGTGGGAAACCACATTGAAGGTAAGAGCAGCCCTAGAATAGTTGGGCTATGTTGAGCCGTAGCTTTTTGGCACTCCCTTGCCTGTTCATTGAAGGAGATCTCCCTCTTCTTCTGGTGTCTGATGCTGCCTTTCACATTTCTTTCCTCTCATTCCCCTACTCTGGATATCCACTGGCTCAGAATTCCTTCAGGTCCCTCTACTTAATTATTTACAAATTATGGCAATGAAAACACCTTCAGTAACTTAATTTTCTTGCAGAAATCTTTAGTGAAGCTGCGTTTTATCCATCTTAGAATTGACAAGAGATGGGAAGGTTCAGCTGCTTTGGTTTTTTTCCCCTCGCCTTTGAGATGGGCAAGAGAAATACGTGAATTTCTGCTGTCTTTCTGGAGAAGTTGCTTGTGAGACAAGCGTGCAAACAGGAGGAACTGGGATGCAGAATATACGTGTGACATTGTCGTTACCCGTTCAGAATAATGTCACTGTCGAGCTGGAACGCTAAATGCAATTAATGCAAATAATGGAAAACAACTTGCGCTTCTGTTGGAAATCTCCAGATTCCTGAGTTCAGCACTGGCTTTGTTTGTGCTAACACCTAAAGCTGCAGGACGAACACGGCTCCGTGTTCCTCTGCATGCAAGCGGTCGATTTAATCTGCTTTCAGGCACTAACCTTGCGGGAGCAGTTGTCTGCTCTCCCTCTGCTAGACCTGGGGGTAAATATCTCAGATAAGATCTTTGGAAGTCTGCTAGCAGTCAGAAACCTTCTTCTGAAGCTCTGTGCTTGCCTGCTCGCTGGCTGCTGTAGCATCACAGCATTCTCTAAATGCTTTGTCAATCATCTTTTAAACGCTGCGGTAGGACACAGCACCAGCCTGCGGTACAAGCTGCGTTCCTGTGCTGCTCCCAACAGATAAGTTCTGGAAATTCTTCAGCAATCTGCCTGTCAAAAGGCAGATAGGTGCTGTCTTAACCCATCACCCTTTGGGTGACTGTTTAGCAGTGCTGGTGAAATGTTGGATCCAGAGCCTTTAGTGAGCCCCCTTGAGTCAGGCAGCTGAAAGGATGTGCTGCACGTCCAGCGGCGCTGCTCAGCGCGGCCAATGTTCTTGACGTAGGTGACTCTGCAAATAATCTCTCATAATCTTCGTGTTCTGTTCTCTGATTTCACGCTCTTGGTGTAAAACTGTCATGCAGATGTAGGAGCAGGAGGGGCCTAAACTCTGTGCGTATATGGGGCTTATGTCCAAAAGAGAGTCCACTCCCTAAATCGTCCTGTTCTGGGAGCCCTGCACAAGCTCTGTTCAACCAGTGTGTTCTTCCTGCAGCTTCACTAGAAGTGAAATCACAGCTGGTTTAAGTTGGTGACGTTCACCAGCCTCGATTTTTTGGGTTTTTTTTAAGTGGCACTTTGACAGCAAGGCTCTTGGATTACCCAAAGTTGAAAGAGATTTAAGGAGGAAGCCAGTGGTAGGAGGCTTGTGTTTTCTTCAGTGTGGCTCCATTGTGCACGCTCCATATTAACATCCCCCCAATTGCATGGCTTGTGCGGGTTACTGGAGAGAGCAGTTGTCTCTGATGACAGGCAAAAATATGTTTAATGCCCAAACATTCCTAGAGGGCTGGGAACTGGAGTTTAGGCCAAAGCTGACTGCGTCCTTGGGATCTGTGCTTTCTGGAGAGCCTAGCATTGGGGTCAAGCAGCCTTTGTAGCTGATAACATTGTTGAAGTAATTTCTTTTTTTATCTTGCAGCGCAAAGAAAGGAAGTGCAAGCCCGGGCGGTGTTCTACCCTCTGATGGGCTTAGGGGGTGCAGTCAATATGTGCTATCGAACGCTCTACATCGGAACAGGTGAGCAGCTTTTTCCTGCCCTGACCTTTCCGAATCAATCAAGGTGGTTCTCCCTGACCCTCCCGAAGTGTTTGCCAAGTGGGTGTCACGAAAACAGATCCGTTGTGGCCACTTGTGCTGGGATTCTTTGCTACCCAAGAAACAGCAAAATTCCCCATCCCCTTGAATCTTTGTGGGGCTGCACCTCTGTAACCTGGCTGCTATCAAAATGAGTGGAATTAGTCCTGCAGATTTAATGCCTGAGTGATGGAGAGAAGAGCTACGGCTTGCTTGCAGGATTCATTGCTTTCTGCTTAGCTTCCCCTGGCACTCTGGATGGACCCAGTAACTGTGAAATGCTCTTCAACCTTCGTGGAGCTGCGAGCCCTCCCTTCCCCCACTGAAACTTTGTTCGTGGCTTATCGCAGCATTATTCATGCAGTCCTGGGAGCGAGGACAAAGGCAGTTGCTCCCCTGTTGTTTTGCTAATTGAAGTTTAATTCTGTCTGTTGTTCTCTGCTGCCTGACAGGTTTTTTTTCTTTCTGAAATAAACTCAGCCTGTTTTGTCCTCCGCATTGACAGGAGCTGATATGGATGTGTGCCTTACAAGCTATGGTCACTGTAACTACGTGTCTGGCAAACACGCCTGCATATTCTACGATGAGGTGAGTGCCTGCGTGGGGTTTTTTTTCTTATTATTTTTATGATTTGGCATGCACGGTGGTGGGAGCTGGAGATGCAGGCAGCAGGTTGTCTTTGTGTGGCGCTCCTTTGTGGACTACAAAGTGAGAGCCAGGGCTGTGAATGGTTTCACTCCAGTGCGGGCTGCGTCAGCGTTTTCTGTCAAACCCTTTTCTGCAGCACAGAGCTCTGCCAGCAGGATTGCTCTGAGCTAAACTGCTGCTGGACAAAGACTGACCACAAGTAAGCACTGCCACCGCTGGTGCTTAAAAGCAGAAATGGTTCCGTACTTTTTGCTCTGGCTGTGGTGTTAATAAAGGCCGTATTCTATGTGTCAACATCGAACCTCAGCTGGAGCACAACAGGGGACTGGACCACCAGTTCAGGTGGTGCAAAGTGTTCGTGCCCATCTGCAGTACTCTGTATAAACGAAATTTTTAGTTAAGCTCCCAGCATAAAGAGGTTTACAGTTGCTTCTTAACTACAATCCAGAGATTAGTTTCTTCTTGAAGTAAATAGACTGGTGGGTCTGCCAATATGAGCACTGCTGGAGATGTCTCTTAGCATGGAAACAGTCTTTGAAGCAAGATAGTCTTTGATATCACCATTTGTCAACCAGCTACTGAGCAGGATCCAGGATTAACCCCCAGCCGGCTTCAGCCGTTCCTCCAGTGCACTACAAGCTACAGAACACACTCGGTAATGGGATCCAGACCTTAAATCTGTGTGGAAGCATCTCCTCACAGCGGTCAATCCTAAATCAGGCTTTGGCCACTGAACCTCTCCATACTCCAGCAAGGCCTCCTATGGCTGTGGTCACTGCAGAGGGAGGATTCCCCCTGCTCAGCTCCGTCTGCTGCTCCGGGCCACTGGCAGCTCACGCCTGCCCTTGGTCTCTGCAGTCCAGCAGGTTACTTGAAAACTCACCCTTATGTGCATGGGGAGCTTTTGTAACTTGATTAAGGCTCTGGGGTCCCTGGGAGGGACAAGTTTTCAGCCCTGGGATGATTCCTGTGAGCTAACCTGGAACCTCCTCTCTGTCAACATCCTCTGCAAAGCTCAGTTGAGCGTGACGCTGCTTGTGTAACGCTGTAATGTCGCGGTAACGTCTCCTGGCATTTCGGCGTCTGCAAAAGGCCTGTGAATCCCAGACTGCCTCTGTCTTGTGGCTGCTGCAGCAGCGCACCGGCATCCCCCTCGCCATCTCGTGACCGCTTCCCAAAGCGCCCTCGTCCCTGCCGGGCACAGGTTTTGGGCTAAGTTTGCATCTTGTGTGCCTGTTACAGTGCTGTGCTCGCTTCGTGAGAATTGGCTTGAAATCTCAGTTTGAAAAAGATCTGTTGGTGCAGGTAAAACCCACTTCTCTTCAGAGCTGCTTGGGCCCTAAAGCAGCCTGGGTAGCAGGTTTTGCTGGAAAACTGGCTGTTCTGTGAGCACGAACCATGCAGGAGGGTCGGGTTGGTGATCTCTGAAGCTGGAGGACATTGAACTGCTATTATTTAACCAGCAGGGAGAGACGGGTTGTGTTTCAGTTCTGAATTGATGTCTCAATTCCCTCCTTTCCCTTTTTTTTTCCCCAGAATACGAAACATTACGAGCTGTTGAACTACAGTGAGCATGGGACGACCGTGGACAACGTTCTGTATTCGTGTGACTTCTCGGAGAAGATGACCCCCACTCCTCCCAGCAGTATTGTTGCCAAAGTGCAGAGCGTGATAAGTGAGTGCCGAGACAGCGCCAGCCCCGCGTCACCCCACAGGGAGCCATTACAGGGGGACAGGAGCGGGTGCAAACCAGTTCCTTGTTGGTGCCCCTTGTTCTCGTGCACCTCTTGCAAAAAGGGCAGTCTCTCCATGGGCTGGGTGACACAGGACACTCCTCTGTGGTGCCTCAGGCTGTGGGCAATGCGTTCTTGACCCTGCTCCTGGTGCTGGGGTTAACCAGGCTCCAGCGAGCAGTCGGTTCAGAGCTGGGCTGATGGCTCTCCCCATGCTCTCCCCTCCCCGGCTGTGAGTAAGCGATGTGGGCTGTGCTACAAACATCCCATCCCCGCATGGCTTCCTCCTGCCCTCCACCTGATCGGCTTCCTCTTTGGTTTTTGGCTGCCAAAATAGATGTGTAAACGCCTCTACCTCTCCAGGGCTATGCAGAGACTCCCGTTTCCCTTTTATCGGCCGTTTGCTGCAGACTGAAGTGTTCTGTGGCTGGAGGATCGCACCCCGGAGGCACCTCAGCAATACACCCCCCGTTTGATTAAAACACGGTGACGCCGGCCTGAATCTCACATGCTTTTTCTTTTCCAGAGCGACACAAAAGCAGAAAACAAGAAGAGGAGCCGCACGAAGAAGCCGCCGTGATGAATTCGCAGGCGCAAGGGCAGCATCGGAAACCCTGTAACTGCAAAGCCAGCAGCTCCAGTTTAATAGGGGGCAGCGGGGCAGGCTGGGAGGGCACGGCCCTGCTCCACCACGGCAGTTACATCAAGCTGGGCTGCCTGCAGTTCGTTTTCAGCATTACCGAATTTGCGACCAAACAGCCCAAGGGAGACGCTGCCTTAGTACAAGACATGGACTTGGAGGAGAAGCTTTCTCTGAAACCCCACCAGGTGCCCGTGCTGCGGTCCAACTCCGTTCCCTAGGAATTTTAGGAAGAGAGCTTTGGAGGAAGGAAAGGAAAAACAAAACAAAAATCAAGGCCCTCAGACTCTTGCAATGCAAAAATGTACAAACCGAGGTGGGATTTTTCTATGTCGGCCCAGAGACTGTTCACACGCCGTTTGCATGAAATGAAGAACCTTTAACTTTTTTTAATTTTTCTTTTTTGCTCAAGTTTTAGGGGCATTTGCACATATATTTGTACTATACATTTCATTTTAAAAGGAAAACTGCAGTGAGAGCAGGACGCGTCAGAGCGAGGGGCGACCGCTGTCTGACTCGAGGACTCTCTCTGACAGATAGTTCCCATGCAGTTGTAAAATAATCAGAAACTTGTTCTATTTTGTGCCAGTGACAATAGTTTTATATTAAAAGAGAAATACAGTTTTCATACAGCAAATCTATACAATATCATTGTTTTATTTAATGTAAAGAAGCGCTCTTCTTCCCACAGTTATTTTTCCCATCCCTCCCTGCTATGGTTGCACTACAAGTAGCTACTGTGTATTACGGGCAGTGAGAAACGAGTTCTTTTCCTGGTGTCCATCCTATTTTTATTTCAAATAAGGAAAAGTGTTGGATTCTGTGTAAATACATCAGTGATGGCATTTTCAATGTTTTAAAGCTGTGTACAGTGCTACATGTGGTATGACGTTCCTCAAATTGTCTATTGTAGCAGATCGTTTGTCGTAACCTGTCTGTCTCTTTTGTTTATATGCCACCTCCCCGCAGCAGAACAGCTAGTTCCACTGTACATAGTTATTGTAACGTTTTAGACTTTACAGAAACTTTCCTGTATTCTGTATATAAAAAAAAAATACTTCACATTCTGTTTTCTGACTGTCTGTCTTCACTCTTGTCACCACGACCTGGCGCTTCCCCAAGGTGTCTGACTGCGGGATGGGGCTGTGTGGGGATGGAGGGAGCCCGGTGCCCTGCGTGGGGATGTTGGAGGGTGCTGGTGCTCCAGAGTGGGGGCTGGAAGGTGAGAAGAGTCATTGAATGAATGGAGACTTCTCTGTTGTGCCCAGTGACAGGACATGTGGCGATGGTAACAACCTGGAACACAGGAGGTTCAACCTAAATACAGGGAAAGCCTCTTTACTGTGAGGGTACCAGACCCCTGACCCAGGCTGCCCAGAGAGGTTGTGGAGTCTCCTCTGCAGACATCCAAACCCCTGGACTGGGTGATCTGTGGGTGACCCTGCTCTGGCAGGGGTTGGACTGGGTGATCGTCAGTGGTCCCCTCCAACCCTGACCACTGTGATTCTGTACTGGTTTGGGTTGCAAGGGACCTTTAAAGACCTGCCTGGTCCAACCCCCTGCAGTGAGCTGGGACACCTTCACCTCCAGCGGGTCCAACAGGGATGTGGTGTCAGCCAAAAGGGGGATACTGGGTGTAGGGGTGACAGTGCACCCCGCTACATTAGGGCACTGTGCCATGCAGCTCTCGGAGCTCAGGGTCTGTAGCAAGGGAAAAAGATGCAACCACGGCGAGATAGAGAAATGGGGAGATGCAGGTATTGAAAATAACGTCTGTGCTGAGCACCTTGACAGTTAACAGTGGATGAATGCAGCACGGACATTGATCCTTGTGATCAATACATTTAAACAAATTATTATTTCAAGTCTTAGACCCCCAGCTGCCAAGAAAAGAGGACTCTGCTGTACGGCGGCACTTCTTCTGCACAAACGTGCGTATTTCCACCAGACCCAATTTTAGGAGCGGGGAGGCTGTGCTGACCCCAGGCCTCGTCCTCTCCCGGTGTCACAAACCTCCCCCCCCCCCGCTCCTTTCCGCGGACAAAGGCCTCAGCCGCTCCGCGCCTGGGTTGCGAAAGGAGCGGGGCGGCCCCGTGCCCTCGGCTCCTTCCCCTCCCGCCCCAGGGAGGCGGGGCCCGGGACACGGTGCCGGTCCCGGCGGGATGGGGTGGGCGCTGCTGGGAGCGGGGCTGCT
>NW_010195547.1:0-11707 GCF_000695765.1 Mesitornis unicolor
ATATATACACACACACACATATATATATATAGACACACCCCCCAGCAGGGATAACTTCTCAGCTAGCACCATTCTGTTGACTTCAATGGAACCATCTTGCTTTACATCGGCTTAGACTTTTTTGCACTTTTAGTGCTACTGCCTTTACCACATTTCAGTCTAAGTTTATTTAGATGAGGAATAAAACTGAGCTGGCAGCATTTCCTTCATTGCTTGGATGTCATACTTGCTTTCTGTGATCTGCAATTCTTGCTAGTGCTCTTATGCCACTGACATGGAGAACCATCGTAGAAATTCCAACAATAAGGAAAACAGGGTAACACAGGGAAGGAAAGTCACAATTCCAACTTTGCCTGCATCACAGACCACAGGTTCTGGAACATTAACTAAGCCAGTTAATTAAATTCAATTTTGACTAGTCTATATCACATTTCACACTATCCCTTTGCCAGTGACAAAAAACTGTCCACTAAAAGGATGCTGAAAAAAATTAACTTCTAACTCCTGCTGTGTCTGCATTCCACCACAAATTTAGAACAGTCCTTCTTTTATACTGTTCCATTAAAGAGCAAATCAAAAGAGATCTTTCTTTTCTGAGACCAGATAAAAATGTCCTGCTACTTAAACAACATTGTCCTATATATTTTAATTGATAAAAAATTATGTAGTTATATTTCAGTCAAACTCACATTTAGCACTGTCACATTTATATAATCTTATAACAACTTTGAGAACAACAATTTGCATATAATAAAATAAAAATACTTTACAATCTGCCATAAAGAAGAGGTGGCAAGTGTAAAGTCAGTCAGTGGTATAGCGACAGAAGCAATAGACCCGACTGAATTGAGCACTTCAGTTGCACGGATATAATTTTATGATTAGGGAGAAATTTAGACTTTTTCTCACTTGCCCAACAGTTAAAACAAGCAGAACGGTATCTTGTTTTCTTTACTCCCAGCAAAGGTTGTTTTCACTTCACCTTTACTCAATTATTGCAATATTAAATGAGCCATGAAAACAGCTGAGCTCAGTGCTTACACCTCAGGAGGATTTTAGCAACAACTTCATATATTGACCTAACTGCACAGATTATTTTCTCTACAGGCTCTCCTTTCTCTCTCCCTTTGGGACAACTCAGAGCTGCTTGAGACCTTCACCAGTGCCTTGCACACTGACACCAGAGGCATAGAAAAACAGAAAGCAAGACCTTCAGATATATTGAGAATTTGGCAGTAATGGAGAATATGAGACTAGAGTTTCAAAAGAGTTCAGATTACACTTTAAGTAAACCCATCACATGCTAAATTCCTTTAAAATTCTGGTTTAGAGAGAACCTTATGCCGGAGGTACACAAAGCAACTGTCACGTAGATATTGTGAGCTGTAAGACTCATGTTTATGATTCCATATGGCTGTATCATACGCCTCCCCAAAATTCTCTCTGTTAATTCCTTCACTAAATGTGAGAAACATCAGGGTATTGGAACCCTGGGGGACACTTGAGGCACACAGACCTCATCCATATGCCTCAGGTGTGATCACCACAGCAAATAAGCGGACTGTGGATTTGGGGTGAACTCACCCCCTTAGCCCAAGAGTAGAGATTGGCCAGTTTACCAGGGGATGTTTGTCACTGTTCTCCTTTCAATGCCTGTCTTGCAGGTTTACTGTTAGAAAATTATATTTTGATTTAAGTTTTCTTTTTTCCATACAATCTATCAGAATTGAATATGGGCAAGACATTACTTTTGCTGAGGGAAAGATGGATACCCAGGGAAAACAAACAATTTATGCAATCAAGCAGTTGTTAGTAAACTATTAGATAACTATTTTTCCATAAAGCACAGAAATAAATATTCTCAATTACTTTTCTGAAATAAGTAAAAATATTTACTGGTGGATGCTTCACTCTTCTTTCCAACTTCTGCAAGACACTGGACAAGCACAGCCCTGCCATCACTCTTGTGATTTCAACAAGAGTTTAAATGAGTCCATTATGAATACCATGTGCTTGCCAAACCATTTACACCAGTTTACTAAGACACATAGCAACTTGCTGCACCTCAAGAGAAAATTACCACTCATTACTTCATGTATCAGATTATAGCTAAATTATTGTTCTCATAGTACGTCTCATGTATTATTCAAATTCCAACCAGTGCATCAACTCTACCACTCAGCCAAGATTACAGCTAAAAATAGACAGTACATATCCTACTTCAGAATATGTTTAACGTTACTACCAACAGCAGCTCTGATTTCACATGTGCTCAAATTTCACATCTTTGACCTCCAAGAGAATTTGAAGAGTGAAAGTCAGCAGTATATGACTGTGATAAGAGCCAGTGAAAGCCCATAGCTTCTGGTCACATTGCACCAGCTGGCGCGTACAGGTTTGCATGATGTACAGTGGAGGAGGTAGGTATGTTTATTTGGATAGTTTGTATTTGACTGCTTAGGAATACTATAGCACATAGACCAGAATAACGATATTCCATAAGTAGCCAGGTCAAAATTAGAACTGTATATTTAAAGTGTTTCCAGATTCACAGCAAGAAATTGCTTTTGAACTTCAGTATCCATCCTTTATCCTTGATCTGCCTGAAAAAGGCTTATTTCAGGGACTGTGAGTCTACACAGAAAGAGCTATGGAAATATTAACCTACCTCCCTCTTCTTATCAGCAATGTTGCAAGCACTCCTTTGTCCTATAACACATCTGTGCATTTGCTCTCCCCCTCAATTGTTTCCTCCTGTTCTCTTCACACAAAATGAGCACCAAAGAGTTAAGAGCTGGAGAGATTCCAGCCCCAAATGGGAATACTTTTGCGAGAAGAGATCATCCTCATCTGTTTTATACCATTTCTGATGGATAAATTCCTCAACATTATATATGCCAAGCCATCCAGAACAAAGCTAGCTCCACTTTCATTCCAGCTTAAATTCTGAACAGCAGTATCATCCAAATAGAGCTCGAACCAAAGTACGAGCAGAGACAGGCAAAGCACTCGAATGGATGTCATTCTCAACCACTTATTTCTGAAAGGAGAAACAAATTTTCCTACCTCTTTGCTTTTTCTACTAGCATCCTTCAAATCACAGCTTAGTTTTTGGCACACATGCAATTTTGTTTTAACATAGAGTGCACATCAGAAATACAGCCATTTTCTCATTTCAAATAGAGTTCTTTTTATTCCCTATTGAAAGACTTTTCTCTTAGGCTTGCTCTAGTCTAAAGACTTAAATTGGACATAAATGACCTGCAGCAGGACCAAGGCATCCTAAATTGGCATTATATAAGAAATGCACTCAGAGTGTTTCAAATAAATGCTCATCTAGACACAGATTTAATAAGAAATGGTTTTACATTCATTAATCAACCTATTCAGCTGCCAGTTTAGGCACATTATTAGAGGTGCTCTTCTGAAGATGAAATTGGCCTGTGATCTGTTCATAATCCCTTTTAGGGTTCTTTTGTGTTATTTTCCCTTTTTCATTTTAATTCCCCTGTATTCAGAAAGTTTAGACGCCAGAATTAACAAGGGCTGTCCCACTGTGCTTCAAAAGGTCCCAAAGCCAACAGCTCCTGCCAAGGTTAAAGATGAAAAGCGAAACAGCTCCATTGTATCTTCACCTTCAGAGGGCTTTTTTGCATGACTGATTTGCCATAGTTCCTCACTTTATAACAAATTATACTTGCTGCATTCTACTTATAAAACACAGGCTTTATCATCTGCAATAGCTACGCTATTAAAACCTCTGTTCAGGTAACAGAGAAATGAAGGAGAAAGGAGAACTGTATATAGTATTGGTGTTGCTCTCTCTAGCATTTAAACAGAAAACTCAGTTAATTGAGCACTTTTTAAAATAATATATAAGCCATCTGTACTCTAAGGCTATATCTATTGTTCTGGAATGTGTTTACATGCTCTTTCTGCAATCTGGTGTCACGCACATTTCTATGTTGGGGGGGAGGATTTATTTTGACTGTTTCATCTTATATGGTATATATCTTGCATACTTCATGATGAATAAATTAAGGAGGTCACTTTCTGAACCAGGACTTATTTATGGGCAAGAACAAAGCCATTCTTGCTTGTGACACCTAAAGAAGAAGGTTATTATAAAACCTTTTGCAAATGACAATTGCAACACAGATTTTCCAACATCAAAATATCTTCAAAGTTTTGTGATGCAACCCAGGGACAGATTTTGTCTCCTGTTTGGCGGTTGCCTCTCTATAATCTTGTTCCATCTCCAGTGGAGGTTTCCTCCAGCTTACAGAAATGCGTAATAGTAGAGCAAAGGCCTAGTTTAAATCGGGGTTCCTTGAATAATAAAACTGGTTCTCTAATTCTTGAGAAGTAATGTTGTCAAAGAACTGAAGAAGGAGAACTGAAAGCCACAGTTGATAGTTATTTCTGCATATGAACCCTCACACACCAGTTCTTGATGATGTGAACGCTAATCTATGCAGAAATATGTTTTGTGCAATGGATGTGAGGCCAGTTTGTCATGCACAGAGATTCATTTGCACAGTCTGTAACTCACAGTGTACATCAGCTCTATCAGTAAAAGTTACTTTTGGGAAAAATAAAAACAAAAAGGGAAAACTTGCCAGCGACCAGCTGGAAAAAGGAAAGCAATGTGGTCTCCAGAAGAATGTCCTGTACTGGGCATCCTCTGCAGTGCAGCACGTAGAATGCGAGGTTATTTCTAAACAGGACAAAGGGTTATTTAAAAGCAATTACTTTAAGTGAAGTAGGAATAGTTATAAATACTGTAATAACTCTCCTAAAAAGAACTGGATGTTTTTGACGTGTATGCTCAATACTAGCACTGCAGGTATTGTCACTTCACATTTCACTTACACTGAAATCAGAGTAACTTGCAAATCACAGAATCACAGAACGTTAGGGATTGGAAGGGACCTCAAAAGATCATCCAGTCCAATCCCCCTGCTGGAGCAGGAACACCTAGATGAGGTTACACAGAAGGAGACTCCACAACCTCTCTGGACAGCCTGTTCCAGTGCTTTCACTGATTTCAGTGGAGCTATTCTGACAAATGCATCTCAGATAGTGTCAGAGAGGCAGGAAAAATAAGTGTTAACCTCAATTAATGCTGTCTGGAATCTCCAGAGGCCAGAAGCCTTCAATATCTCTAGCCTGCCCTAGAAAATCAGTTTTTTCATGCTTTGTATATCTATAAATGAAAAAGATTAAGTTTTTAATAAATATTGTGTACTCCAAGTGTTCCACCACCTTAAAAGGTCAAACTGTCACAAATTAGCAAGCAGCAGCTGCTCCTGTACCGGTGAGAAACACAAGAGCTCTTGACAGCGTTTTCCCCTTTTCAGGACAGACAGGCAAACTAACCGATAAATACATTAGAAATTAATTGTAAATTCCTCATGTAGGAAGCAGGGCCCTCAAAGCAGTGTCCTGCACAGATAAGGACAGAGCACTTACTAGGCCTTTAAATACCACAAATGAAGTGGCTGATGGCCAAGGGGTGGAGAGGGCTCCCTTACTGCCAGTTATTGGGAACCAACAACTCTAAGACCCATAAACAACCTAAAGCTTTGCTTTCATCTGCTGCCCTGCTGCCTATTTTATTGGCACTGCACTCTGAAATTCCATTACACCTCTTGTCTGCTCTGAAATGTGACCAGGGATAAACACTTCAAATGTTTGAAATAAAAATCTGCTTCGCAGTCCATCTCCTCAGTCACTCGGAACAAGTCTGAACAGGAACATTTCCAAGAGCCAGGCACGACGTGAGGAGCAGTAGCCGTGGAGAACAGCCAGCTCTATATGTCAAACACAGTTGGGAATAAAATTCTGCCTCCAGCCTCATCCTGCGTGCAGCATTCAGACCCCTGCTAAAACTCCAGCTCCATCTGATTTGCCTGTATGTTGTCTACCATGCACAAGATGCAGTGGGATGGTAAAGTACAACTAGCGGGTTCTCCAATTTTCTGTGTGGAAATTGGATGAGAAAAAGAAAAAAATTATTTTTTTTGTGGCCCAAAAGATTGATCTTGATGTTTAAGAATGAGTGTGTTGTTAGAAATACAGCTAAGTATAAACAAGTATCTGTCTGGGAACTGCACAGTCATAGACCAAGTCGCAGTCACTGTCAGTATATGGAAATGAGAGGCCTTCCATTACGGAAATACAAGTGGGCTATAGCCCCACGGTATCTGCTCCTATTCTCAATAAATCAATGCTGGTCTGTGCTATGAAATGCTTCTGCCTCCTGTCCTGAGCCATGCAAAACATGGGTTCGGAACTAATCAAACCATGCCAAGAAGCTCACACGTACGTAAGACAAATAAATAAGGTGGTAAGGAAGTATATTCACTCCTTCAGACCTGCTCACATGAGTAAAGTTCACCGTATTTAAAGTGTTCATAGATTTTGTACTCCCATTAGAAGCCCATTCATCTTTAAAGCTTATAGTTATGTATATTGATATGTTGAAGTATCTAGCAGGATTATACTCGTGGGATACATTCTGGACTTTCTCACCCAATTGTCTACCAACTCTCAATATGGGCAACTGAATGAAACAGGCACACTTCCAACATTATCTGACCTGTGTCAAATGCTTACCTAAGGAAATGACATGACCTTAAAACTGCCTACTACTTCCTCAGTCACAGCGGGAATCCAGCTTAGAGAAAATCAGGCCCTTTCCAGCTGACTCAGAGTGCAAGATTCACCAGAAGGCAATGGCCTATGCTGCCACTCATTAAATTCCTCATTTTTTTAAATTAGATAGCAGAAATTAAGTATCATTGTGACAGCAAGCAAATATGTAGATATTTTTTTATGAGGGTTAATAATTATGACTGTTTTAAATACGTATCATAATTCATTAAACAAAATATTTGCATGAGAAAATGGATGTTAGTCCCCTTGGCAGTACTATGAAATCTTCCTTTCACAGAAAGATGGTTTTGCAACTGCAAGCTGGACTGCCCCTTCCCAGCAGAACGATGGTCACAGTTATTTGTGATGCAGTTCTCTGAGTCGGAAGCCTCTGAGATGAAAGCTGCTGTACAAGGTGACATTATTGCAACATTTATCTTCCACTGAAATTTTAGCCCTAATTATCCTTTAAGTTACACGGCATCTTGAGAATAACCACAGCTCATGTGAGTTATTTTCAGAGTTGTATTGTGACTATATATCGCCGGCTATCATCCAAGTTGCACACCAACTGGATGTGAATGAAGAAATCCTGAACTGTCTCACCGTATACTAATTTGCAACCTGGAAGACAGATCTTCACTCCATTGTCCTTTGAAACATTCGGGACATAAATCCTTGGGCACTGGTAAACACATTTCACATTTTATGTGATTATGAAATAACTACGAAATTCTGCAGCTGGGGAGTAATCTCTGAGACTCTCTTATGCTAGCGTCACACTGCAAATCAGCTCTAACGAACTCTAGCTGCTGGGAGGCCACTCCAGTCCAGATCTGTGGCTGGAGCTGGTGTGTGACCTGCTCAGTCCTCCCTACCCACGTACATGACAGAATCAGCACAAGATGTCTTTGAGCTCTGTGTACCCCATAGCCCACAGATATCCCATGGGGAGGGTGAGAGACCCAGGCTCACAGAATCATAGGATGGTTTCAGTTGGAAAAGACCTTCAAGATCGTCAAGTCCAACCACCGAACCAGCCCCAAGTCTGGCACTAGACCAGGTCCCTAAGCCATTACCCCTTGTCCTATCACTAGCTGTGAGGGAGAAGAGACCGGCTCCCAAGGGTTCTAGCTCAGGGGTCACTGATAGAAGGAGACCCTGGAACGAGCAACTGACATCTTAGGAGATACAACATAGTGCCAGCCTTTCTCAGAAAGTTATAATGGGGTCTGGGAGAGACAGGAGGAGACAATCTGTGTCATCACCAAGTCATTCGACAAAAGGAGGTTTGCCTCACCCCCATGACAACCACCTCTCTCTAATGTAAGTGGAGATAATCAAGCCGGAGTACTAGTTCTAACTTTCAAAATTCTATTTTTCTGCTTAAGATGCAGCAAGTTTCTTTCGCAATGAAAGCATAACTCCATATTCCCAGTAACACTGTAGCTGCTATATTGCCTGGGCCACATTAAAAAGTATAAATGTTAACACTGTGCTGAAGTCCTGATTTTCATAATTCAGTACAAGATTTACAAGTCCAAGACCACAAGATTTTAAAAAGATATCCTGCACAAAATCCATCCATATTCAATTCCTCCTCTACAACCCTAAATACATATGACAGATTTTATCACATCATTAAATTAGCACCACAAAATTTTATAGCTGGTTCCAGAGACATTTTAAAAGATTTTTTAGTAGTGTGGTAAATAATTGAAAGCTGTGCTTATTATATGGCTTTTTCAGGAGTCTTTATCATTGCAGTGATTTACCATTTAAAGTTTTATAACAGCAATATAAGGAGCAGTTGAAGTCCCATGGTACTCACAATAATTACTGTGCAACTGAGCCACAAGTTTACCTGGATGGCAATGTTTAACTGGGAGCAGAGGATGTGCAAGGAACAGAAAACCCAGGTACAGAAGGGTCAATTTTATAAAGTGCAAGTAAATAAAAAATGCTGTTCTGTGTTTTTCCACAGTTTACACGCTTCTATAAACCTGTTCCCTGTTTCTCGAGTTTTAGCACTGCTCATTTGCAGAGTTGCAGACACCTCTGTAAACTTTGGCTTATTTGAGGTTCACATTCTCTTTGCGTCGCACCCACCTCTTCCAAAACACATAAGTGCAGTCAGTTCACAAAGCAATCGTCACTCAGCATCTCTGCGCTGCATCCAACCAAAAGGTGGCTCTGCTTTCCACATCTCAGAAAACTTCTCCAAAAAAGTAACTTCTGGTTTTGACAAATACCTACAGTCCTGTTTGTGAGCAAGCACTTTTTAAAAGCTGAAACTGCAGAAGGGATGCAACTTCCTTTCCCCTCTCTGGAAGCTCTCCCCTTGCCTCCGACTGCCCTGCAGCCAGTGCTCACACATTGAATTCATGTGGAAAAAAGAAATCATAAACTAGCCGATAGATCCATCTGTTCTCCAGTTTCAACTGTATTACCCTATGAGGTTTGTGAAAAGCTCTCACTAGCCTTATATATCATCAAATATTAACAGGAAAACACTGATTTTAAGTACTCCTCTGACTGTTATTGTGCTTCCAGCACTGACTGCTCACAGCAGTGGGTCTCTACCTACAGGACCCACCAGCAAGCCAGAAAATGTTATTGCTGGAGTCCTTTCCTGCAGCATTTCCTCAGTGCTTTTCTTTCTCTTAACGACACCGTTCACAGACAGATTTCCAATCCTTACCCTTCACAGAGTTACCCCATTCCAGCCACTATCCCTGCCCTGCCCATGGGGACCGGAAGATCACCCAGACACAGCTCAGCTTCTGCTGTTGAGAATGGGAACACAAGGAAACTGAAATGCCAATCCTAGCACAGCCTTCCAGCTGAATTTCACAGTGGTTCCCTTCAATTAGGTGATTTCAGGTTTAATTTAAAACACTCTTAACCCATCTCACATGGGAATTTGCCGAGATTTCATGGTAATCTGGAACTTCATGACAGACACCAGAGCACGTAGACACCGATGCCAGCTCTACTCTCAAGGTGACTTACATGAGACACGGTATCTTGTGAAACTGAAGTCTGGATTCGATCTGCACAACTCTGCATGCATGGGACTGGAGAATAAAGGCAGGCTTTTACTGCAGCATTTACGCACTGGCTGGAGCATTTCCTTACTGCACTGTGACAGGCAAACTACAATCACTCCTAAGCTAGGAGCAGAAAATAGTTGTGGCAAAGAGCTTATGGTATTTGAGTAAAAAAAAGCAAAGTTATACTCAGAACTTCATTATCTGTGCTATACCTTCTATTAATTTGAAAGTGGCTTTTTTCTCCACTCCCTCTCCGTTATTTTAAGCTAGAAAAAAACAAATAGTATCAGGTATGATATTTCTAATACACTCATATTCTATACAGTGCTTAATTTATGAGTGTGAGTTTGATGGATAGAGATGGTCACCTAGAGCAGTATACAGTCTAATTAAACAGATGGTGTGCAGAGTGCAATAAAGCCCGAACCCTCTCCAAGGGCTGGGATGCCCCCTCCTCTCCTCTTCTTACCCTGCTCAAAGCGCCCAAGATCTGCTTGTCCTCCAGCAAGCTGACACCCAGAAAGCAGCTTTCTGCCCCACACAGTCTGTCACCATCATTTTCAGGAGGCAGGTCTGGGCAGTCTTTGCCATATGCTTTTCTTATGAAGATAAATTTGAATAATGTTGATTATAGAATTTCCAATTAAAACAAGAAACAGTTGAGCACAGGCTTTCTTTGGCATGGTTTTGTTAAGAACACAGAGGCTTGAGCTGATATTTTAAAAAGTTGAGAGCCCTTTCAGATTTGAGCTCCCAATAATTTTCTGACTTCCAGACAAATGTAACAGCTTTTGACTTCTTTGAAAAATTCAGAGATCCGTAATTACTGCTCATCAGATGGTGGATGGCAACACTATGGCTTCACATGAACATCTGAATTTAAGATTTCATAATTTGAACTTCTACCCAGAGCAAAATTCTATACCAGCAAATTAATTCTGATAATACACACACCAAATGCCTAATCACAATTTCATCTGCTTTTGTACATGGATAGGTGACACTAACTTCCTAATGCTGTAAATGCTCTGAGTAAATGAAATATGAAACAGAGATCACAGTTTTAGATTTTTATCTAGATATACACGTTTCATTCAGGTTATAAGTAAGGATGCTACGGTCCTGTCAGATCTGCAGAAAGTGAGACGAAAGTCTACTACTTCAGAAATGCTAGACATAAAAAATAACAATAATAAAGTACATATTAAATCCCATGTTTTTTAATAGGAGTTACTTTTTTAGTTAGGGGTTTTGTCTACATAACTGCTCCCAGTGGGATTTGGAAAATCTTGGCTTGATAAAATGGCTTGTTCTATTTACTTATCAAAAGAGCCCTTAAAGAGAAGGATCATGCCATCAGCTTTACGACTTTCTCCATTGCTTCTGAAAACAGATGCCATAGGCAATTCTGTCAAAATCAGAATTTTTTAGTTTCTGTGAGGAACAGAGCTGCTCCCTTCAGAGCCAATGGTCCGATTTCTGTTAGAAAGGCTCACAGTATTATAGATCTGGAAGATCACATGAAAAGCATGGCCAATGTTTGTGCCACCAGCCCATCCCAGCTCCAGCAGCAGAGGTGTGATACTGTAACAATGCAGACCAAGTTCAAGGTGCATTAGTGTTTATATTCCTCAGATTAGTAGAGGTAAATGCCAGGAACTTTTTTTTTTCATATCATATAAAAAACCAAAATAAATCATCAATTATTCTAAAACCTAAGTTACTCTCCTTCCTCAACAATTGTTCACGGCACCTTCCTGGCAAAGTTTAAGCTCTATGTGTTAGTTAAATCCAGCATCCAAGCAAATAGAGGAGGACTAACCCAGGAATGGGATTCCAGATTCCCAACATCCATGTTCAATTCTTGTCACACACCCCCTTCATCCCTCCACCAATGCAATCAGCCACTCTCTGCAGTGCCTCTGACCTCCAGTCCAACCGATGGCCAAGGCAACGGCCATGACACCCCCACCTGCCCTACACTTCCAGCCTCCGCT
>NW_010195547.1:11738-18197 GCF_000695765.1 Mesitornis unicolor
TGCATTATCTGTAAACACTGAGGTCTCAGAGGAAAGCTTCTAGTCGTGGGAATGATACTGCTTATTCATTAAATAACATAGATAGAGCTCTAAATAACAAGATAGAGCTCTCAGCCAACAAACCTACTACCCATTCACTTATCTACAGTTCTTCATAGCCAAGTATTTGAAAGCTTTTTCTGCTGTCCTCATTTTAGCATAGGAGGATATATCAAGATTTACCGTTACTCACCGGGAACAATCATTGAAAATAAAGAAAAGACTAAATAATTTTATTTCCTTAAGGTGAAAATGTATGTATGAAAGATCATGGCAACTTTTAAGCTTTTCTTGAAAGCTTTAAACAAGTTGAAGTGGTTTGTGCTCACTTTCTGAAGAAGGAAAGTTCTTTCACTTAGTGTTGTACTGTGTCTAGGAGAAGCTAAAAGTATTTATTAAACAGCACTGAGATCACCTTTATAGACCCCAACACAATGTAAACAGGATCATTTATATAGCACTGACATGATAACATTCGGTTCCACGCTAGAAAAATTAGGGAAAACTGCACGCAGTCAGCCCATGGCTGTTGGTGCATGGCCAGTCTGGCCACAAGGCCTGGAATG
Source organism: Mesitornis unicolor (assembly GCF_000695765.1). Classification (NCBI taxonomy): domain Eukaryota; kingdom Metazoa; phylum Chordata; class Aves; order Mesitornithiformes; family Mesitornithidae; genus Mesitornis; species Mesitornis unicolor. Next base: position 12,344 of record NW_010195547.1, read on the forward strand.
GGATGGGCATTTCACCTCTGAGCACAGCGGCTGTGATGGTTATCACTGTCACCGTGTGCTACATTTACTGATCTGTGCTGTCAACTGGTTTTACTGTGCAGGTTGAATCCTTCACTTGAGAATCAATTCCACTCTAACCTGGAAATAAAAAACAATATTTCATTTTATTCTTTTGTTGAAAGCTCCTAGGTTTTGGTGAAGAACACGCTGGCTCCGTGTAAGCAGCCCTTCTTCAGAAAGTTCAAAGTATTATCACTACAGCTCCAGCCTCACATCACACAGACAACCATTACCTGCACCTTGGGCAACTCAACTAAATAGCATGTGATTACCTTTCTTTCCCTTAATGTAAAGGGACATTAAAACATGCAGTAGCTTTTCTGAGGAAGGGATATATGATGGGCAAAACTGTGTTCAAAATAGACATTTGATTGTGTGTAAAGCCAAGGTCCAGGCTGCTCAAAAATATATCAGAACTAATCTTCACACCTTTGCTAATACAGAGACCTAAGAAACTTATTGGCATCAAAAAAAATCTGCAGAAGAAAAGATAACCAGGCCATCAGACATGAATTTAATCTCCCTGTTATCCATCTGTATGTTGCCCTACAATCTCATTTGATTTGAAATTTAGCTGGATAGAAACTAGTTGGGGTAGCTGGCAGTGCAAACATTTTCTTTTTAGCTAATTTTTTCATCTCCTTGGGGAGACTGAATTCTGTCTGCTGGAAAATGTATGTATTCTTTTTGGATGAAACAGTATATCGGTTGGTTATCTTTGGAGTGGCCTAATGTTCATTTTTTCTCTCTTCATGCTCAAATTGCCTTGCCTTCCCAAAACTGGAACCACTCTTCCTTTGAAGAAGTCCCTCCTATACCTGTAATATTTCACTGACATTGTTAGAACAGACAAATAAAGGCAGTCTCGGCGTTCCTGAGATGCGCCTTTTCCTCGTTGCTCACTTAGGATCCAAGCTGACCTGACCTGAAGCTGACATTCCAGTTATAACTTGAATCCCTGGGAATGAGCACTACATGGTATTTTGTGGATTGTATTTCCCTAATAAAGTTCAACTTCCAAAGAATATAGAACTCCAAAACTGGAGAAAGCAAACTATTGGTACAGGAAATTTTAAGAGACTGAGTCTTACAAGACTACATTAACATAACAGAGAGGTATGAAGTACATCAAACCCAGGAATGTTGTGCTGCTCCCTGTGTTGCAGTGCGATAAGAGAGTGGACAGTTGAGGGTATTCACATTTTAAAAGCAAAACAAACAAACAAACAAAATCAATTAAAAAAATTAAATATCAAACATCACACCGTACAGCAAACCTCCTCCATTCTTTCGATAAAGAAAGCCTCCAGTCCTCCCTATTACACGAGAGGCACTAAGCAGTTTAGCTAAAGGGTTGTTTTAAGCATTATCATATCCTAAAGCAACAACTTCAGAAGAGGTAAAAAGTTTCACACATCTGTTACCTATCTGTATGTATTTCTTGGAGGTCAAATTAATGAAGTATCGAAAAACATTTCATGGCACATCACCAGGAGTACAGTCTCTTAACTTCCATACATTTTGGACCAAAGCATTTTAAATCACCCAAAGGCATAGATGGACAAGACTATAGGCTTTTTCAGCTACTTTGGAATAAAGTAAAGAAGCAGAACAAGTGAGCTCCTCACTACTAAAATTGTGGTTATGCTCCTGAGTACTGATCCCAGGTTCCCACCTGGACTACTTCATAGCAGAATTCTCTTAAGAGGGCTTGCAGAAATGTCACAGGTACACTAAAACAAGAGAGAAACAGATGAGACTTGTTTTCAAATCCCTCATTAGATAATTCAGAAACATAGATTGGTTAAGTGGTCTAAATGCAAGCCAGCAGCATTTGAGGAATTCCTCGTTCCCTTGAGGAACATGCCGATGATCAACTGCAATCTGGACACCATCAAGAATATAGTCAACAGGTCAAGGGAAGGGATTATTTCACTCAACATAGCACTTATGAGGCCACTTCTATAAAACTGTATGCAATTTTGGGCCCTCTAGAATAACCATCATTGACAACTGGAGAGAGTCCACTGAAAGGCCACAGAGTTGCCTCTGAGCAACCTGATCTAACCTGAAGTTAGCTCTGCTTTGAGTGGGAAGCACATCTGTGTTCTGCTTTAAAGAGTAAAGCTATTACAGAAAGGAAAGACCAGTTTGTACTTCTGGTCCATGCTCCTGGCACTTCAGAAGAGTCTTCTCAAGTATGACTGGGGGGACCCAATTTCCCTGTTGCCCAGGAACACGCTTTTTTTCCTCCCACGATGGTAGAATACAGCAAAAATGGCAAGGTTGATAATATTTCTAAGCAAAAAAAAAGAAAATTACTTCCAGTGTTGAACTCCAGTAGCTGAAAGCAGACACTAACCTGCCAATGTTAATGCAGTGGAAAATTAAGGGGAGCTGGGGTGTTCTTCATGGTGATTTTGGGAGTGCTTTATTACTGCGATGTGCTCATCCTGCTCGGGGATGCTCTACAGCTATCACCCCTCTCTAGCTGGGGACTGCACAGGAACACGAGACACAGCTGATGAGGTGACACTGGAAGAAAACTTGGCCCTGGTGAAATACAGTATTCCTCTCTTCAGCCACAACAATACTTAAAACAGAACAAAGCATGAATAAAATCCAGTGACGTGATTCTAAACAGCACTTCTCATGCAGCAGCTCTGATGCCCTCTCTGTTTGAAAGGTTCAATAGTTTCTGCTGGTTTACTCATAAAACACAGAAAAAAAAAATCAAAACACCCACTTTTTAACCTATGTGAACAAAAGCAGTTCATAAAAAGTCCTTTGAGCTCCCTGCAAGAGACACAGTAGTGCAAGGCTGCCTCTCGATCTTGGACAAACTGGTGTTTTGGAGTACCCAGGCTTTCTGATAGGAAGATACGGCAAAAACATAAAAAGAAAAACTGTCTTCTATTCTCTGTCTACAAATCTCTCTCTCATGAATTTACATTGTTTAGTGTGATAAACCTTGCAGTGATACTTGCAGTTCTCAGCACAGGTACCATAAACTGCTTCCCTATTTTATCAGCCTGTCTATTGCCCAAACAGCCGGTGGAGTCACAGTTTGTGTAACTAGCCAAAAGCAAAATACCATCCACTGAGAGGCAGTACATTTTCTAAGAGACTCAGCCCTAAGAACTTCCCGGCTCCTATTCTCCCTTCCGATTTCATTGGGTAAAAGTCTCACAGTATGAGTGCTGCTGCCTGTGATTATTCCCAACACTACTTTTCTTAAATACCTTTCAGTGGAAGAGCTGCAAAGAATCCTGCTATGTTTGGTTATTAATGCATGGATAGATCTGCTCTAGCTCCACTTAATATTTCGAGAACTTTATATTTTTCTTTCCAAGCTAAATTTAATTTCTCCTGGGATTAAAGGCATTTCTCCCATCATTTCTAGCATGCTAAGCCTTTCATCTCCCTCTCTGAGCATCTGTTTCAGCAGTACCATTACCACAACGTGAATCATTTATCAGTACCATCCCTACAGCCCACTCTAGACCTTCTGCACTAAACTTGAGTACACATCTCCACAAGGGATGCGTCAACACTAGAGGTGTCCAGATTTAAAATCAAAGGAATTTTAAGAAGAAACCAGAGTGAAATGCAAACTGCAGATGCTTGGAAGTAACCTTGGAAGCAACCTTGAAAACCTGGAGGATGCAAGACCAACAGAGACAGCAAGTAGCAGCCCCAGAGTTCAGTATTTCAGCATTATCCCTGCTTTATCAAAGCTTAACATGATTCTGGCAGGAGATGAGTCCTTGCCTTAGGGATGGCTGGTGCTGGGGATTATTCATGGAAATTAAATCTGCGGATTCCAGCAGCACACTGACCCTAGCGACCGCCTGTCTGAGAAAGGATCCACCCAAGAGAAGTCTACAAAACCAGTTTGGCACATGCTGGTGGTAGCTTGTAAGGTAACTTGGAATTGCATCCACAGAGCACAGTCATTGATCCTAGTACTGTCCATTTGGTACAGATAAAGCTGAGGTCTTCTATAAACCTATCAAGTATGTTTTATTTTTTCTGTGCTTGTTAGAATTAGACCTTTTTTTCCCCCACTTACAGAGATTTAAAAATCAGTATTTATGAGTTAGTTTATAGCCTCTCTCTTCATAGCAATTCTCCCCTTAATGGTACTTCACTCTTCAAATACACAGTATGAAGTTGGATGCCAACCCCTTGATGATGTACTTTTAAAATTTCATACCAAAGGAGACTCCAACATCAGTGAAGATGACTTGGGAGTGATTGCCCTCCAGCACAGTAATGGACTGACTCTCTGACCCCTCTCAGGGCACTCCTGTACAAAGAAGGCTCTTCCTTTGCAGCATCTGCTACATCTGCAGCACTGGATGCAAAGGGCAATATTTTTATGGCCTGGATTGATAGGCAACATCAAATGAAGATTTTGTAAAAGGCAAACTTGTTTCTTCTTTAGTACAGTCATGCCACAAATAGAAGAGATGTTTAATTACCCTGTATGAAAACAGCAGCTGAGAAAAGCTCATCTAAGTGTTCTCGTATAACGGGAGCACTCACAAAACCCATCAGGACTTTGGGAGAGCGTAAAACTTTGACAGGAACGAGCAACTCCACCAGTACTTGCCCTGTATGTAGCCCTGCCCAGTTTTCCAGACCTGTGAGGGTCAGGGCACCAAACATGTACAGACTATTCACAGAATCACAGACCATTGGGAGTTGGAAAGGACCTCAAAAGCTCATCCAGTCCAAGCCCCCTGCCAGAGCAGGATCACCAGACCAGGTCACACAGGAACATGGCCAGGCGGGTTTTGAATGTCTGCAGAGGAGACTCCACAACCTCTCTGGGCAGCCTGGGCCATGCTCTGGCACCCTCACAGTGAAAAAGATTTTCCTTTATGTTTACATGGAACCTCCTATGCTCCAGCTTGCTCCCATTGCCCCTTGTCCTGGCATTGGACATTACAGAGCACAGCCTGGCTCCTTCCTCCTGACACTCGCCCTTTACAAACTGATCCCTATGAATGAGGGCACCCCTCAGTCTCCTCTGCTCGAAGCTCAAGAGCCCCAGCTCCCTCAGTCACTCCTCATAAGGGAGATGTTCCACTCCCTCAGTCATCTCTGTGGCTCTGCACTGGACTCTTTCAAGCAATTCCCTGTCCTTGAACTGAGGGACCCAGAACTGAACACAATATTCCAGAAGTGGTCTGACCAGGGCAGAGGGGAAGGAGAACCTTTCTGCCCTACAACCACCCCTTCTAATACACCCCAGGATGCCATTGGACTTCTTTGCTCAAGGACACATTGCTGCCTCATGGGCATCCTGCTGTCCAACAACACCCCCAGGTCCCTTTCCTCTGTGCTGCTCCCCAGCAGGTCAGTCCCCAACCTATCCTGGTGCATGGGGTTGTTCTTTCCCAGATGCAAGTTATATCTTCGTTTATACCTCACTTTCTCAAGCTTTCCTTGGGATAGGACTTGGAGAGACTGCTTTTTCCCCTCATTGCCTGTATGGATTTTGGAGATTTTTTTGGCCATTCTCGGGCTCTGCTAGTGCAAAAATTCTATTTATCTGGAGAGAGATATACTGTTGCAGTACTATACCAGGTAGAAAATAGCTGTATTTCTTACTGTTTACTGTTCTGTTTGATAGTTTGCAGGTTGTTTTTGGATTTGAGAGCCAACTATAACAGTGTTTTGCACATCTCTGCAAACTGAGCTGAATATCTCTGCAACTACAGCCATTAAGATATGAACTCTGTGAAATGCAACTGGTGCCATAGCCTCAACAGTTAACAGTAGGGAA
>NW_010195547.1:18228-30763 GCF_000695765.1 Mesitornis unicolor
GTACACCTCAGGTTTGCATACAGTGAAGGAAACATCTACGGACATGCTGTCTGGTAACAATGCAGCAGGCCAGGGAAGAAAAAGGTTAGGATCATAACAGAACTTTCTGAAAAATAAAAGTTGTGTTTGTTGTCTTCTGACCTGAAGATGTGAGATACTTGAGGATGTCCTACTCCAATCTCCTGGAGTAGAAAAACGTTCTGATGAACAGTATGTGCTCAGCCTCCTGCCAGGTAGGATTACTGGTTTCTCCTCTGTTTAACCCTCGTGCACAACCTCCGCAGTCTCACTGTTTTCAGAAGGAATTTTAAAAACTACTCATTCTAAAAATTTGTATCTATTCCAGATAGGTTCTTGACATCCACTGCCAGTCAGACACCAGATCTTCACCTGGTATAAAGCAGCTACCTGAGAACTCATGGCCTATCCTTTATCAATTGAGAATGTCCCTTGATCAAGGAGGAAATTATCCCTTGCAGGAAACACCAAAGATAAGACTAGTTTAAAATCTGCATTTGCAGAATAATCCCTTGCTGTAGTCAAGATTGTAAGGTGCCAGACCAGCAGAGGCATTAAGCTGTGTGCATTTCGCTGATGGCAGAGTTCTGGGGATCAGCCACCTCACTTCAGGCTCAAGAAGACCCTTCAATATTGGAGGGGGACAGTGCTTTTTAATTAGCAATTTAAAGCCTGTGTCCTCTGGAGCTAATTGAGCTATTTACATCACGCAACATCTTAGCAGTCTAACATTTTTACCTCGAGGTCTCAACTGGAAAGTTCAATAAACATGGAGATAGATGGCTTCAGGAGGTCTGAAGCAGTAACGCAGGAGATCCCTGATGTGCCTGATACATTGCACCACACTGCTACTGAAGCTATCCATCTGGAAAACCATAAAATAACATAAGATAAAGTGCTGGAGCAGAAATGATTCAGTCATTAACACCACAGACACTCAGTCATTAAATCTTACTCAAAAATGGACAGCAGCACGTTCACAACGAACACCCTCGGACGTGCACAGAGACCTGACAGCCACACAGGTTCTGTCTCATGGCCTTGGCACACGTGCTGAGGAGATTTACATAAATCACAGGGATTTGCCACAGGGTTTATCTACGACATGAAATCACATTATTACTTTACCACCAGCAACACCGGCTGTTTCAGTTTCAGTTTAGGAACATCCATGCCCCAGCCATAGGTTCCAGAAGCACTTGCAGTATCTCCAGCGTACAAAACGACTTCAGATCTCTCCTAATGGCTTGGTCAGGGTTGCTCCGTGCTCTGGAGCCAGGGCTGTAACAGAGCTGAGCTTGTGCAAAGCACAGAGCTGCTCACCAATGGTTTTACCTCACTGAGCATCCCTCAAGCTGCTGCTTGCAGATTTGGAAAACGGAAGAGAGCATTGACAGCATTCATCACCATTAAGCAATGTCACTCTACTGAGATGAGAATTGGACCCCTGAAGAAAAATAACCCAATTTATCATCACCTTGCAGTTACTTTGTTATTTTGTTCTAATGCAAAGGTTTGCAAAGTACTAAATAAATCAAAATGAGAAATCATTGCTGTGAAGACGATGCAAGGACAATGACAAATTGAGCTCAAGTCTGAGGGGGAGAGACTTAAGGAAAGATATGAAGCATTGAAGCAATGAGGAAAAACGGAGGAGTAGAAAGTCCACGCAGGAGTCACAGGAGTAAAGAAGGTTTTATAGCAGTAAAGACAGACCTCTCAGCCTCTTACAATCCTTCATTTCATAGAGCTTTGTTTATTATAGCATCTTGCTTTCCTAAGGCTGTGACCCTAAGACTTTGATTTATACTTCAGAGCTAATTTTTTCCAACCTTGAAACGTAGGAAAGAAATTGTAAAGGTTTGTCAAAACAGCTGCAGGGGTGCTGTAATGCAGCCTTTATTTACCACCTCCAAAGCAGACGGTATTTCAGGCTCAGAAGGCAGCACAAATCTGAGATGCTCAAGACTGATTTCCCCCAGCCATTAAGATCTAATGCTTCTGGTTGTCATGAGACATTGCTCTTTGCTGGGTGGTAAAGGAAAGTAATGGCACAGTATCAAAAAGCCTGCACAGTTATCACAGGAACTCAAAAATATGTGTTCAGGTGCCAAAAAAGTAAAAGGGAAGTTAACTTATTAAGACAACCCAATTCTGATCTCCCCTCAAGATAGTCACAAAACTTATGCTTGTTTCTGGGGATGTGGGTATTAAAAGAAAGGATCTGAACTGAGAGATGCGAGTGGATAGAGAGACCTCCCAACAGATTTGTTTTAAATGCTGAATCAAACCTGCAGGCAAGAAGAAATGAAGAAGCCTGCACTATCCATACCCACACCAAACCTAGTTTGCAGTGTTCGCATTAGCAGGAATTTCATTTCTTTAGAAACCTCTATGGTTTAAATGTGTAACCACTCTGAAGCAGTATCCTATTGGTATCGAGTGACGCCAGTCTGTGTACTCCACACCACTTCACATTCATCCCACCTAACTCCAGGGACCTGAGCAGCATAATCACTGCCGAGAGTTAACCAATGGACAGAGACAGGTATCTCCAGAGGGCAACCCAGCCCATGCAGGACAGCAATTGCCTGCCGAAACCAACATCTCAGTATCTACAGGGGAGTGAAGGTTAAGCACATTCCGAGTTCAAGCACCTCAGTCAAGTGTCTGAACCATGATGGAACAAATCCTTGCGTGAGAGTCTTTCAAAGACCCTTGGGGCCACTGGAAATAATCATAGATTTCAATAGGCTCTGGGTCAGGATTTAACTTCATTCTATTTTCGTAATAAAAGTCAGATGCAGCCTTAAGCATTTAAGGAAAGAAAAGATTGAATTTATTACACAGATGAGAAATTTTTGCTGAGATTGCCATCTCTTTTGGTTTATCAAAGTGAAAGCTTGTGTAGGACACAGAGCACTGTTTTCAGAATTCTCCCTTCTCTCTCCTAAAAGCCAATCCAAGATCTGAAGATCATCTTTGGATAAAAAGAAAATCATCTGCCAAAAAAGAATTAAATGGTAGTTTTAATCACTGACAAGAGAACCCATACTTTTTTTGCAAACTTAACATCAGTAAGAGAGATGAAATCACATTCCCCTCCACAAACAACACAACATAATTTTTTTAATGCCTTTTGTCAGCAGCGCCAACTTCTTCCAGTTATTCTTAAACACAGTCATTGTAAGTAGAACTAAACCTCATCTATTCTTATTATCTCACCACACCATAAATTGCCTCGATAGTGAAATAACTGCAAGAAGACCGCAATTTTCTTGCTGACAATCCCCTGCTATCACCAAAATGTACATAAGGCCAGTGGCAGGCTTTGGCCACAGCAACGCATTAAGGAATACATCAGTAAAATGAAAGCTACCATCAATGCATGGTATCAGACATATACAGCTACAGCTCGTTATCTGTGTTACTGCAGTGGCTGAAAACCTTATATCTGAACCAGAATCCCATTCGTCAAAGTGACAAATAAACAGAGAACATAAAAATATTAAGTATTAATTCTGTTGTGTTACAGGGACCATAACCTACACAGACAGGGGAATGGCATGGGTGCTGATTTGTGGGACAGGGAACGCTCAGCACACCAGCTGCACACCCAGCACAGTGAGAAAACTTCTATGGAGGAAGGAGAGAAGAGGTTGGGAGGTGGCTTTGCTTATAGAGAGTTCCTGCCAAGCGTAAGAAAAACCTTCAAGGTACCTCTCTCAGTATTTAGTGGCTGTGCTAGTAAGGGTTTTAACAGGAGCCAGGGGAGAGCTGGTAACTCAAGACTAATAAAAAGTGTAGGAGGGAGGAGAAGAAGAGGCCATGACCAGTCCTGCAAGTGAGAAAAGTGTGCTTATTCCTGATGTAGCTGGGAAAAAGGAAGCAGTGAGGGGATACAAAGAGCTGGTGACACAGTTGAGGGGACAGGTTAAGGGAGAGACCTTTCTAGAGACCTCCCAATGGCTGCAAGTAAGGAAGACCACAGCTACCAAGATGAGAAAAACAGTTGCTACAGTCATTGAAATGGGACACCACTAAAACTGCATTTTGGGCCTTGTTTACTCATATGAACGTAGGGAAAAGTGTTTTGCAGGAGGGATCAGTAAGATTCAGACATTGGTCAAACAAAACACCTACAAAAAAGTCTTGGTCAAGAAAAATGCTTGAGCAGATCAGGTAGGACTTTGTCCACACTGATCTATTAAAGCAGCAGCAGCAGGTAAAAGTTAGCCTGCCTGTAGCTACGTGGAGCTAGAGCTGGCAGCTGGACAGCTCTGAAAAGGTGCCAGAGAGACCTAGGTGTTCTCTTGACCCTGGGTCACGAAGTGGGAAGCATCAGCTAAGAGATGGAGAGGAATTTATGGTTGCAATGGTATTACCTGGCTGCAAGCTCTGAGTCAAAGAGAGGAGTGGGTGAGGGAGCCCTGGGGAAACCCTCAATGTGCTGGAGGAGGCAAGAGGGGCTCTGCTAACAGGGTACCCAGAGTAGTGGGTATAAGATGGCCAGAGAGGGAGGTCTATGGCTTAGATGTATTAGACCATAGCAAAACCACTTGGATAACATAACCTTTGGGGTCTATTTCAAATTTAGATAGGTTTTAAAGACACCTAGGTATGTTCTTTATTAATTTAGGTCTTTCACTGTTTTTTTACCAGTGCAAACGGCTTTCATGAGCCCACTCCTGACTGCCACATCGGCCCATGCAGCTTTTCATGATCAGGCAGAAGGTGAAGTAGAGAGTGATCATAACCAGCCTCTTCCCCTGCAAAATCCTCGTGTTGGGAAGAAAGAAATCTGTCAGAAATTGAGCTCCTCTGCATCATTCATTTCCATTTGTACCAACACTTGCTTCTGCAGTTTAGGAATTGTTTTGCCCTGCACGGTAAAGTGAAACGAAGGCCAATAATGCCACCCTCAGGTGTACGGGGTTATTGCTGCACTACAAATAATTTGGAAAAAAACACAACAGGTTACAAAACAGAAATGAAAAATGAAAAATCCTCCCATCTCAGCACTCAACAATACGCAAATCTGTTGAAAGTATTTCAAAGAATAGATTTCATCTCTTTTAATTAAAGCCATACAACAGGGACATTTCCATCATATGCAGCACATTTCACCTCTTTTTATTTTGCCATTCCCAGCTCTGAGATCCTTCAACTGTGATGACAAGGGTCATGATCATGATATAAGAGTTCTTCCTTACAGAATGAGACAACAGTAATCCAAAATAAGAGCTAAACCTTTAGGTACAACTGGTGCAGGGAGAGTTCTACCTACAAATCCCATACTCTATCTCATTTCCTTTATCCATGCTTAAAAGCGTTGGAGTGGAAGCAACATATTCAATAACCGTTAAGTGTACATTACAATAGGATTGGATGTTTAAGGTAGACAGGATTAAGGCATATTTATTAACTTATTCTTCCTGTCTTCCAGAGCCCCAGGACTCCAGAGCACCCGGTGGAGTAGAAAGGCTCAGGATCTGGTTGCTCTGCACGGGAGGAGACAATGTTTTCTCCTATATGTGATCTCTCAAAAGCAACTAAGGTAGGCCACTCGGGACATAAAGCCCTGACACTCTGCATAGATATATTATATCTCATGGCTGGAATTAATTCACAGCCTATCTCCTAGCTAGATTCACAAGAGTGAGCTCCAAATTCAGCTGGACATATGGCGGCTCTGTGCACCATAAATCCTTCTCGTATTCTACTGCGCCTCAGACCCTTACAAAAGGCCAACTTACATGAATTCTCTACAGTTTGCCATTGGCATGGACTGAGGCTACAGACATACTTGTCCTTACAGAAATACTTGTAGGATCAAAAACACAGAGAAAATGGGTTAAAATAGGATTTGGTAGTGCAAATATTTTGCTGAAAAATGGTCTAGTCCTAGCCAAAGCGTATTCACTACATGAAACATGGATGGTATATGCTAAGATTGTCTTGGATGTGCACACCAATGATTTTCTTAAATTACTTGGTTAGGAGATGTTTTCCCTATTAAAATAAAAAAAAAAAGAGAACTGACTTGTCTGAAACATACTTAGACAATTCAGAGATAAGTTATAGCATCCCACGCTTCATCTCATGTTAGACATCTTAAGTTACAGTTTCCTTGTACACAACTGCAGATATGGCACCTACATTCCAGTGTCTACATTTCAGCACAGTATCAATATCATCCTATTTTACTTATAGCAGTAAGTCTGTACTTTTGTTGCATGTATCATTTAGTTTACTTTAACTTATTTATTGTGCAGAACATACAACAGCTGAGGCCAGGGTCACAGTAAATTAGAAACACAGATTAAAGAACCTGAAACTGTTTCACCCAAAGCTCTTCCTAGACACACTCGCACTTCATTGAAGGCAGTCATCAATACTCTTATTTAAAGACCCTGAGCTCTAGAGGAAACGATGTCATGTTAGAAGCTTGCTATCACTGCTCACACCATAGGGGAGAAGTTGTTTTTAACACCTAACTGCTCTCTGAGTCATCCAATCTCATGGAAATCAGAGGCGTCATCCACTGTCCTTAAATATTTGAAGAAAAAAAAATCCTTAAGTGTTTAAGTAAATGGATATTTTCTCTCCATTAAAACTTCTGTTCAAATACTTTCAACCTTGTCTCGATTATGGGCACGACGACACACTTCCCTTCTCACACGGAGGGCCCCAGGGGATGTGATGCTGGGTCCAGACAGCAGCTCCCAGGCTGCAGTTGCAGACATGTGTGTCTCCAGCTTGCAGGGTATGGACAAGCATCAGTGAAGTAGAACTAGGAGCTGAATCCAGCTTTCCCACTGAAAACCTCTTTGTAAGGGTAATAAATGGTAGTAACTTTGTACAGCTACAAAGCAGCACCTTAATTTTATTCTCTATACATTGCCCAGTCTGCTGTAACAGCAACTCCAGATGTTCAGAGCGATCACACAGCACTTGTGGCACAGAACAAGCCAAGTATTCCAGCCCAACCAACTCACGCTGTCCCCCTAAACAAACATGTTTATCTACATTTCTTTTTATGCAGTCATAATTTTTATGCTGATCCCATTGAAAATGGCCCTGCTAGATTCAGCTAACTTCAGAAACAGCGAGGGCAAGGGATCTGAGCCTCAATGAAGTTACTTTCAAGGTGACAGCTATCTGGGTGATCTTGAGGACACATCACCTGGCAGCATGATCGGATTGCACTGACAGGAACAACTGCCCGTTTGGGGGTTTTGCTCGACTGGACTGTCATTGAGTCAGTGTCAGCGCACACCGACTGTTACGTTTATGTCTCCATCCATCATAACCAGCTCTGTTTGCTGACTCGCTAAAGAAATTGTGTTTCACCAGGAAAATATCATAGAATGAAAATGCTGATTCATTGGATGATCAGGGTGGCAACAGAGTCTGCAGCTAAAGCAGCTGAAAAGGTTAGTGCATCCAGACCTCCTGAATCTGGACAGTGATTCTCCAGAGAGCAAAGTTCTCTCTGATGGTCTCCCCATGGGAAACAACAGCACAAGTTCTCCCTTACCCCACAGAAAGCCCTTTTGCATTTGGTCCCCAATGAAGGTAAGGAGGTGTTACATAGCACACCACTTTTAAACAGCCCAGACCTCAGTAATTAGGGACATTCAGTAATTTTCACAAATACACTCTATACCCCTGTTTACAGCTAAAATCTTCATATAACTAAAAGAAACACTAATCTGCGACATAAGAAACATCAGCCCCTCAGTGTGCCACAATACATTGCAGGCTTTGACACAAATAATGGCAAGTACTAAGGGCTGTGCAATGGGAAAAAGCTCATAACATGGAATTGGATCTTTTCAGCAGCTACTGTAAATGGCGTTGTTGCACGTTGGCAGAAGAGAGTTAGTCAGATAGCAACAATTAACTCCTCCTAGAAATCTGCAAGATTGGTGCCACTTCCTTTGGGTTCAACAGAAGTTGTAGCAAGGAAAAGAGATATGAAAAATAAAAAAATACATGAAAGTTTGACCAGAAGAGGTAGCGAGACCTTTCCCCAGGAGGTAGTAACACCCACACATCACAACACTGATTCAGAAAAGCAGTGCAGGGATCCCCGGAGAAGGCTGGCCAGCCTGCACCGGTGCCAGTGCCACAGCACCAGTGCCTGTGCCATGGCAGACATGGCTGCCAACCCTCCTGCAAGGCCATGGTCTGCTCTGGCTCCCACGCTATTACGCATCAAGTGTTGACACTCTCCAAAGGTTCAGAAGCAGAACTAAAAAAAAAAACACTACTTGGTTTTCCCTGTGTTTAGAACTAAATCCACTTCAGCTAAGCTCCAGTTTTCCTAGAGTTTCCTTGGCTGGCAGCCTTAGTTTGAAACAGCTTCTCTCTCCGCACCTCCCCCTGCCACACACACCCTGCTCCCAGCTCTTTCATCAGATGTACACTGAACTGAACAGGGAAATCAATGAAAGATGGGGATTTAAACACAACCACCACTTTGGGCAGCTCATTTTTCAGCCAGATGAGCTGCAGGCACCCCCTGTGACCAGAGGTGTGCTACTGGGTCAAGAACAAGCACAGAGGAAGGAGTAAGCCATGGTCTGCCACAGCCTTCAGAGCAGAAGTCTGCAAAGCTACCCTCCAACACAGACCCAGTGGGACACCACAATCAAGTAACACAGAGATCTGCAGTGGGGCATTTTAAAAGGACCACAGGGATCCTATCCTGGAGCCGCACCAGGGAACCAGGCAGTGTTCACACCAGCAAGGAAAACCTGCAAAAGTGTGCTGCTGGTAGACTTTGCTGGGCTGAAAGAGATTTACAAATACTTGCTCCACTGGAATATCAAAAAGGAAACCTGGCCAGAGGTCCAGCGAGAAGCAGAGGAATACATTGGCTGTTGTCCAGCAAGCACACAGCTTGGATTCTTTTGCAGAGAACCAATGATAGAAATCTTCAAGCACAAATGCCTTTGTGCATTAATAATAAACCAAGGAAGTTATATTTAGGGAAAAAAATCTACAAAAAAAAAAACCCTCTTCTGCAAACACAGTTTACTGTAGCACAGATGAGACAGCATAAACCATAATACACAAATGCAGACTCTACTGCATCTGCTAAGCCCAGAGCAGCTCTCAGAAGCACAAAGCAAGCCACCAGAAGCAAAGACTCACAACACAAAGGTAACAGGCCAAGAAAAATGCTTCAAAACACATCACAGGAGCTGATTTGCTTCCCCCAGCTGGTCAAAATCCTCACACCAAGGCATGTGACAACACACTGAGCTTCCATCCACTTTCCTCCCTTCAAATACACCTATGTAACACTAAATAATACCAGTTTTCCTACCACCTCTTGGTCCATGCTCTCCAAGCTCATCCCAGCAGCTTGACTTGGCTCTTCAAAAGCCCCATATGAGCTCAGTCTTGCTCAGGTGCTCCAGCCCCTTCCTGCCAACAGGGCGGGTTTGACCCTGGGCAGGTTCAGCTAGGCTTGCCCCTGCCTCACCTGACAAACACATCGCACACTTCCCAGCAGGATATCTAAGCCTATGGAGTGTTTTTTCACAGGAGTCAGGATAGGCTGAAGGTGGATCCTGACCTGACACAACTGACATCGATAGAAGTCATTGTACCAGCTGCCCTACATAAGGAATTAGGTCAGAGGCTCAGCCTTAAAAAAATCCTTGGGATGGAACAGTACAATTTGGGGAAATAACTGCTCACAATCAAAGTTGAAATTACTCTAAATTCAAGTAAATAAGCAAGAGATGTAGAACTGTTTCAGCTGTCTCCACTCAGTTGCTCCCATCACCATCCAAAGCAGAGATGGGGAGCAGCAGAGTGAGTCGCACTGGCCCTGCAGTTTTGGGAGGTCAGAGGGACCCAGCCCCAGCTGTGCTGAACAGAACAAAGAAAGCCACAGTCACCACTTGGCTGTTGTTTGCAGCTCCTCTGTGTTTTTAACCTAAGTAAGTTCTGGAAAATAAACACAAAATGTATTAGAACTTCTACTAGGGAGAATACTTTCTGTGTTAGTTTATACTTTCTGGAAAAATGTGATGTTCCAGCTCAGGAATGTGACTGCTTTCTTCTCACTTTGGCGCCTGAAGCTGATAATATTGTGGAAATGGTGCAGGCTCAGTTTTCCCTTCTTCAGGAGGTCACAGCTATCACTAAATTGTTGGTCAGTGTTGATATTCACACCTGTGGCAGTACACTGAGGAGATGCAAGGGCTGACACATTAATTGAAATATTATCCATTGTCTTGGATATTGGATTTGCTTTGGAGCTTTGCTCAGCTTTGACCTAGATACCGTTCCTTAGTGCTTTAGTGAGCCCAGAGAAAGAGCTTCTGAAATATTCCTATGCACTCTCTGTGCCATCTGTGCTACGGGTGTTGAAGGAAAGGTTGAGTAGCCCAAAGACTGGAAGAGTCCCAACCCCTGGAAGGGTGTGCAAGGGAGGAAACAGAAACTCCTTGAGAGAACAAGAGTGACATATCTGCCCACTGGACTCTGCACTCCAAGAGATGTGCTCCCTCCCAGGACTCACCTCCAACATGGCAACAAATGGATGATGTGCTCAGTCCAGAAACTAACACTGCCTCAGGGTCTTCCTCGTCATTGACACCGCTGGTACTGTCAGAGGACACCTTCATGTGCTGCCAGGCTGGGGATTCAGGCAATGCTCTCATGCTCTTTCCCAGCAAAAGACAAGATCCAGACACAGACAGATGCACCCTCGATAAATGCATGGTTGCAGAACGTAATTCTGACCTCCTTGATCACATCAAGATATCCTGATCTGGTGATCAAAGCTGAAGTATGCTTTGTAAAGACATGAAAGAAATCTTTGCCTCTTGGTACTCTAGTGAAGCGGTTAGCAACAATGTAGTACAATAACAAGGAAAAGAAGAAAGTCTACAGGCAGCTAAAAATGATGGTGGACTTAGCAAGAACCTAAAACTCCATGGACAGATTTGTCCCTAATAGAAATAAGAAGAAAGTAAATAGCCTGTTCCATCAAGCATTCTGGATGTCTGTGTACTAATGCAAGAATTAATAAACCACCAAAAATCTGATTGCATCAGGAAAATGAAAGGTTGTGACTGTAACAGGAGAGGTAGAGTGCTCAGATGTGTGTTCTCAAATTAGCTATCCCTGTTCACAAAAAGGCTGAAGAAATTCCAGTGAATGCTTTGGGGCAGGAGGATGAACTGACGGCCCCTTCACTTCTCCATCAGTGAATGTAATTGGTTTATGTAGGGTCTGGACTGAAATACTCTGCATTTGCAGTCAGGTAGATTCTGCTCCTGGAGGGAATGTTAAGGTGTCAGGGAAGGTAGGAATTTTCCATACACAGCCTGCAGTGAGATTGTCCCTTATGTGGCATCTTGCTGTTGAGAAGCAGCATCCAGAGAAAAGACTATTATTTGCAGGAGAGACCTGTAGCTGTTCATCAAAATCCCACAGCTTTTCCAAACTTGCCAGTATGAAGAGCAGAAACACAAAACAAACAAACAAGCAGACAGACAAACAAAATATTTCTAAACAAACACTTGTGGAAAGCTTACTTTGCTGGATTTTTTATTTAGCAGACAGATGTGAGGCTGGATGCCTTGAAATCGTGGGGGTTTTTTGAAAATTCAGCTTCAATTCAGTTGAAACCATTTCCTCCTCAAGTAATAAAGGGTTTATTGGATCAACTATTCAAAAAGAAAAAGAGTACAAAAAGCCCACAGCTCTGGGGCATTCCATGGTTTTTATGGCATTTGCACACAGAGAGGTTTGTTTCAGCATTTATTTCAATTTAGGAAGACTTACACATGTAAACGTCTGAGACTTGGAGATGTTCAGTGCCACCTTCATCACTTCTGTCTATTCTTGCTATTCATACAATAGTTCAAATAGTCCTAAATTTGCTTTCCCTTTTCTGAGTTTGGACTTGTCATTTTTTTAAACAAAGATCTTCCCACTCTTGTATAAAACCAGAATTAAAGATTTCTGATATGCCTTAGATAATGCAGTCATTTTTATCATGACCCTTCCTTTCCAAAACAAGCGTGCCTAATCTTTCCAGTCTTTCTTCAAGGGAG
This sequence comes from Mesitornis unicolor, assembly GCF_000695765.1. Taxonomy (NCBI): domain Eukaryota; kingdom Metazoa; phylum Chordata; class Aves; order Mesitornithiformes; family Mesitornithidae; genus Mesitornis; species Mesitornis unicolor. The sequence goes on from NW_010195547.1 coordinate 30,333, forward strand.
TGCATTATCATGACCCAATTATTGCCAAAAAAAAAGATAACTGGGAAATTTGTATCAGGGTGGTTTGCTCACAGAAAATGCAATTATCACAAAAATGGGAAAGCTTTGGTATTGCTTCAAATGGTTTTCTGTTAAAAAAAAATCAGATTAAGCATTTCCTTGTCAATCGGCTTGATGAGCTTATTGCCCCGTTCTGTTCCTGATTGGATAAATAATGGTATAAATAATGGGATCAATAATTGGATAAATGCAGAGCTGCATTAACCTACGATGTGCAGGTGATACGTGGAAACTGTAGGCCACATATTTAATTTCAAAAGGGCAGACCACTGTTTTAGTTTACATTTACTGACTTTTACTTTGAATTCCCCAGATAAACAGAAGTAAATCTCATTGAATTTCTTGAAGTAAAATGAAGAGGAAAGGAAAGA
>NW_010195547.1:30794-69539 GCF_000695765.1 Mesitornis unicolor
TCTCCTCCACACTTTTCCTCCATACTAAATGTTTTAAGACAGGGATGGGATCCAACCTCACTGCTCTGCCCAGGCAAACAAGGCATTATCCACTGCCAAGCTGTCTGCGTGGACAGAAGGATTTGCCAGATCTCGGCAGAGCTTTGACAAGCTCTCTCTGCTCGGAGATGTCTGAAAGATTTTCGAATTGCAGTGAGTAAATTTGGGATTATAGCTGGAAGTTTCTCAGTGTTCAGACTTCAAGGTGTATTGCAAAAAATCTGATAAAAGCCACAAACAAACAGACACACTTCACGAGTCACGTAACTCCCATTGAATTGCGGTGACATTAATGAAACTGCCTGCTGGAGAGGCTAGGAAGTTTGACATAAACCTGGCCAATCTCAAAACAATATCAGGGTATTTTAAAGATGAATTTTCCCATTTACACAGCCTTCTGTGAGAGATGCAGCTCCACAGCCCAGCCCCCAGGACTGGCACGGTAAGCTTTGTACCATGAAAAATGAATGTACACTTTATCCACCTTCTTAACACTGAACAACCATGCACTTCACTGAAACATTATTTCTTTTTATAACTAGGTAACAGCTTAAGGGGGAAGAAAAAGGAGAAGGAATGTAATGCTGTCCCATTGGAAAGCTTTTGTTGCAATCAACCTTAGAACGCTTTTTGTTGTACAATGGAGAAAATGTCTAATCTCTCTCGGCAGGCACATTCCCTCCAGGGTTTTACTCCTTACAATGGGAGCTTTCGCTTTGACTGTGGCGAAAATAGTGTCAAACCCCATTGCGAGGCACTGCTTTTATTCTGGATTCATTTGGGAAGTTCTGAAGAATCAATGACATCATGAGATGTGGGAAAAAGGTAGGATTTCTTTTGTAGAGGGATCATATATTTCCTATACATTTCGCTTCCTATTAGTACAAGCATCTCTAAAATGTGTTTCATTTGGCTCTGGCAAATCCTTGCACAGTTTGTGGTTTGAATGATTTAAAGTTAATGATAAGCTAAGATTTCCATAACACTTGTTCTTCATAAAACTTACCCCAATGCTTTCTGGGCGTGCAGTCTCAAGGCATTCCAGGTAGGAAGGGAGGAGGCAACAGAGGTCTTGGAGCTGAGCCACTGAGCTGGCCCTCGGAAGTGCTGAGCTGTTTGTAGAACTGAAACTTCAGCTTTTTCTTTTTTTTTTTTACATGTTGGTTTAAAGGGAAGTGAAATAGTTTGTACATAATGAGCTCTGGCCCAAATATTTTCTAAAGTTTAGGTCAAATTCACCCTCTGAGCTTTGGAAAAGGTTATTAGAAAGTTACAATGCAGGAAATTCCTCTTTATCTCCAAATTTGTGCCAGGCCTCCAGGCTGAAGGATAGAAATGTCCCAAGACATTTTAGTTTTGCTTCCAGAGAGCCCAATAAGTGGTTTCCATCTCTATGACTCCAGTGCAACTGGGAGAAGTAACCAGCAAAGAATAAGAAGCGTACTCAACTGAAGCTAGCACAAACTGAAGCACCACATAGTAAGCAATGTGGATGTCCTGCACAAGGAACTATGGGCACCTCTTCCATTTAGAGAAGTCCCATGAAACAGAATAAATTTATTTCTCTTGTTACTTTATTTTCTCTACTCACCAAGTCAGCAGTTTCCAGACTAAAGAGGGCGTTTCAGTCAAACGTCCAAATTGACTTTCTGTATCCAACTGAAGCCAAAGTAAAGCTTGTATTTTTGGTCTCTGTCGTGGTGGCATCTAAAGGGGTATCATAGACAGAAAAGCCAGTGTGTTGAGCTGCGTTAACAGCCAGCTGCCCACCGTGCAGATGTATTGCTGGGAGTTAGCACCTTAGTTCTATCTGAGGTCTTCACAGTGACAACAGGGCTTTGTTTATGGTTTGGCTTTCACAGATAAATTTCTTCTCCTTGCCTAAGAATAAAAAGATTTATTTATTTATTTATTTATTGCTCAGGAAGAAATACTTAGTGTATAATAAGTGGATTTAACTGCAATCTTAATGGTTGTTGTACCTAACAGAAAATGCCTCCAGAATAGATAGAGTCAACAGAACTGTATTTCAGCAGCAACTAGAAACCAATAGAAATGGTGCACTTCTTTTGCTAGATGTATCTCTGAATTGCCGAAATACCGATTTAGATTAAAGGATCACAATATCTCTGCAGCTTTCTCCACTGCATATTGTGCAGCTCCACCAGGGGACCCCAACGCCAGTACAAGGTGACGAGCCTTGCACCCTGGCTTGAAGAGGCTGTGTTTAGTGATGAGTTAGGAAAAAATATCTTGTTATTCTAAACAGAACAGAAGTGAAAATATTTCAGTCAAATAACAGAAATGCTTCCACAAATTGTACTAAAAATAGGTGAGGTTTTCAAAGGAATCTAAAGAGTTGCATGTCTGTTTTTCCTGACTTGCTGTTCAGGCTGGGGCTCGTAACCCCTTTGGTGTCTCTAGCTGCCCAAACCAAGGTGGCCATGCTCTGACTGCTGGCTTGGGTGACAGTTGTCCATCTGTGCAGCTCCTGGTGAGGTCAGTGGTTAGGGTCCTAGCAGGTCCTGGGGGAGGGCTGCCACCTTCACAAGACTGTCCTGCAGGTCAGAGAGGAACTGTGCCACTTGTCTGCCTTGCATGGGGAAGAGCAACTTACCAGAATGAAGGTGGTACTGGACAGCCCAGTGGCTGGAAGGTTTTGGCATGTACTAGGCAGAGAGCATTTCTGCATGTGTCACATACAGGGTGTCAAAGCCAAGCATGCAATTTTCCCGTAGCATACAAATGAAAAAAATGGGTCATTAAATAGGTCAAAAATAAATCCCCTATGCTGGCTACTTTCTCATTCAGTATTTTGATCAATCCTGATTGAGACCCTTGCAGATTAAAGGAGAAAGGATAAGGGAACATAAGAGAGACTGTGTTGGGTAAGCTCTCATTTCTCTGATAGGTGCTAGACAGTACACAAACCATCTTGGAGAAGCTTTGGGGGGTTGAAGAGCTCTCCAGTCTGCTAGAGATGTTACTTAGTTTTATGTTAGATATAAATGCATGAAGCAGGTCACATTTATGCTGCTGCTCTGTAACCTTCCAGATGACAGTTAATAACTCATAAATGTGTCCTACAGATGCTCCAGGGAACCATCTGCACACGTCTGACTGGGTTCAGAAGAGACCACAGCTGTGTGAAGAGTGGTGGAGTTAGGGGATGCTTAGTAAATCAGTTTTGCAGTCTCCAAATGGAAAATAATAAAGCAATGATAATAAGGCAAATGATATTATGACAGTTAGCTTGGAAACCAAGTGATTGTTCAGCCATGGAAAAGCAAGGAGCTGGCCAAGTTGGGCAGCCAGTCCACATTGCAGTTCCCAAATAGCATCACCTATGGCCACAGTGGGCCCGAGGATGCTTCTACAACCTGTAAAAAACTCCACCACCCCTAATGATATATCTCTGAGCTTCAATATATTTTTTTTAATTTGAAGGTGTATTTTTCTGAACACCCACCCTCTGTCTGATTTGTTACAACTGAAGTCCACTATGTTTTGTCTGTCTCCTATGGCAATGGTGATCATGCTGTTTCCTGTTGAAATTAAACTCAGTACTCTGCAGAATCACCAAATCTCAGCATGGGAGGGGTTGAAGGGCCCTCTGGAGCTCACCCAGTCCAACCCCTGCCAGAGCAGGGTCACCCAGAGAAGTTCACACAGGAACACATCCAGGCAGGTTTTGAATGTCTCCAGAGAAGGAGACTCCACAACCTCTCTGGGCAGCCTGGGTCAGGGCTTTTCCACCCTCAGGAAAGAAGTTTTCCCCATGTTTCAGTTGAACCTCCTGTGTTCCAGTTTGTGACCATTGCCTCTTGTCCTGTTACTCAGCACAACCAAGAAGGATCTGGTCCCATCCTCCTGACCCATATTCTTTAGATATTGATAAGCATTAATGAGATCTCACCCTCAGTCTCCTCTTCTCCAGGTTGACCAGCCCCAGCTCTTCTCAGTCTTTCCTTCTATGGGAGATGCTCCAGACCCCTCATCATCTCAGTGGCTTGCAATTAGTTCAACACAAAGACACTTCTGCGCTGACCATCACTTCTCTGCTGCTGGAGAGAATTGCTCTGCAGTCTTCTGGAGAAAGAAAACTCCATGGCTGAGACAAAGCACATCGGTGGGCAGCCAGATGTGTTAAACTACAGGGAGACAGCACAGGGAAAATAAGAACCATCTGAGGCAGGACTTAGAAATGGAATAAACAGGTTATTTTTACAAGCTGGAAATGAACATATAACTCTGGGGATGAGGAATAATGCAGCGAGTAACAGCATTTGCAGCTCAGCGTATTCCATTATTATTAAAAAAAAAAAGACGATGAAAGCAGATGGGAATAGCACAACCAAAGCACCTCAGAGTTTTATTTAACCACAGGAGAAGTATTTTGAGAGGCAGAGAAGATGGCAACCATTCTATCTGTGGATCTCTATTCTGCCATCTGCATGCTCCGCTGCAATGGGAGATGTGGCCTCACACTCTGCAGAGGCAGCGTTGTCATTGAGATGCAGAACCAGAGCTGCCCTCCCTCTCACGATTACTTACACAGTCTTCCTCTCTTTGCAGTTTTGGCCAAGCCCCACTAACAGTCCATTGGATTGGAGTTTTCTTTGTCCCTCAGGATAGAAAAATTGGACTGATTCCTCTGAGAAGTGAGAGAACCAGGTATTAATTATCATGAGGTAGATTTGCAATGTATCAGTTGGCTCAGCTCTTTTTCTTCATTTTTCAGCTCACAGTAAGTCCTTGAATCTGTTGCTGCTTATCCCTTTGAACGGAACAACACATCATTCAACATTATTAAGCATGGCCAAAAAGATTCTTAATATTAAAAACAGACAGCAAAAAGTGAATGATCACTTGAGAAAGCATTTCTTCACTTGTGTTTTATGATCTGCAGCAGAAAATTTTGCAATGAACCACAGCTCTTTGTCACTTGGAATAGTTCAAAGACTGTTGCTCCTACTGCATTGTACTTTTCCACTACAGTGAAATCCCTGGCATTATCCTTGAAGCATTTAAACAGCTCTTCTCTTCCGCTGGGTGCAAACAGCACAATCACCTCGGACTGGTATTTCTGGCCATGTGGGACAGCAACTGCACGTCAGGGTCTTGCTGCAGGCTCTACTTCAGGTCACACAAAGCATACACAAAGGTCTACCATAAAAGGAAAAAAATCCATAATGATCAAATATTATCACATAGTGACATGAACAGATCATATTGTACAGTCTTAATCTATGCACTGTGTAGAAATGGTCTTCAAAACACCACCATGAGGAAATTGTTGACTTTACTGGCAGGACTTCAGAGGGCAGGTACTTGTGGCAGGTAAAGGCAAATTGGCAGTACAGAAAATTTCTGTTTTAAGCTCAGACCATGAGTTGAAGTCAGAGCCTGAAACCTGCGATTTCCTAGTTGAATGACAGGTTCTTAACACAGGAGCATTTACTACAAAAAGCAAAGGTATATATCCAAATCAGTGAGTCCAATAGTTTGAATTATGGCTGTAAGAGCAAGTCTTTGGTCTCCATCACCTTCTTGATCAATGCTAATTCAACCAAGGTATGAATGAGTTAGTACTAGTCCCCAAAAGTCTGCCTGCTGTAGCATTTGCTCAGAAATGCATGTCCTCCAGCAGTCTGTGGTGTGCACAGGGCCACCCTCTCCCAGCACACAAAGCCTCTTTTGGACAACCTCACAGAGTTGAGATGAAAACTCTGTCTCCAGATGACGGAAGACAGATTAACAACTTGCAGGGCATTTATTTTCAGAAGAAGAGTCATAGCTACGGAAAAAAGACTGAGGAAAGGAGAGAGGTGCAGTGGAGACACACTAAATGTTTCTGCTGATCTGCTCTGGGTGACATCCATGCCCAGCACAGCACATCCTTTCATGAGGTGTGAGCAGCCTGTGGAGGTCACCAGCAGAAGATCTGGGAGACACAAAGTCACTCTGTACACAGGTAATGAGGTTTGCACAGCTACCTCAGTGGGGTGAGCAAGAACTTACTGAGGCACTTGTGAGATGAGGCAGTATTTGCTAACAAACATATTTTATTCTTTTTTTCTATTTTTCTGGTCTGGAGCTATTTTGCTACCACTGTCTCACTGGAAGCTTCTACTTGAAAAGTTGTCTTTAGGATCACTCAGAATTGTGATACATTAGATTGGCATAGTGAAAAAAAATAACAATCATTTGGGAGCAGTTTATTTCCCACAGCTATACACAGCAAGCGCTCATTTCCATACCACATATAGATGTGTGCATATCTTTTTGTTCTAATATTGAGAAAAACAAATTGCATTCTTTCAGTACAAGCAATCCATGGCTTGAATTTTTAGATGGTCAAATGACGCTAAAGAAGCAAACATTGGAGTTTCTGTCTGCACCACTGGGAAAACATAGGCAGGCAAATGCTATTACGGCCACAGTCTTATCAAACGCAAGCTAAATCCCCTCATTAAAGCTTGGTTCTTGTTATTTTCATGAAAAAAGACTCTCTACTGCAGGCAAAATTATGAAGCAATGTGCAAATGAGTGGTAAAGAAGTGCAGAGGGAGGCTGTGGCAGAGCCACTGCCTGGGAACGCTTGTACCAGGCATCTGATGGTGCCAGGTACAGCCAGGACTGGCTCTGCGTTAACGTATTTTAGCCATCAACCCTAATGTTTGGCATTTTTATACAATCTGGCATCTCTCCATCTTACCTTAATAAAAAAATTAAAATAAAATAAAAATAAAAATAAATTATGCGTACTTTTTTTCTGCTGCATATGGCTAACATCTCTTTGAATAGCAAAAATGTATTCAGGAAGACTTTGTTTGCTAAGAACATATGCCAAAGCTCTCCTTTACAGAAAAGTATCCAAAATCTGAATGACTAAATTAAAACTAAAGCAATTAAGAATACACTCCAATGGAAGTTGCATTGAACCCAAATGTGTGTATTCATTTTTAATTATTCTTTGTATCTCTGTGCAAAATACCTAAGCTTGGCTTCACGTGACTACCTGGGTGACACATGTAAATCCTGCAAGTTTTGGGGTGCAGTGCTAAAATAGAGCCTTCATTGCCCTTTTACTGTTATGCCATCTGTTAAAATGGGTATAAAATTACTCCTGCCCTCCTACTGTCTCACTTGTTTTAGGAGGAAGGGTAAAAGCAGAAAAGAGGAAGCGAGGATAAGGTAAAAGGAGAAGGGCTGTGACATAAGGATAATTATGCATATCTTTTTAAAAGATATATGTTTTTCACAGAATATTATTTGGGGGGGGGGTGCCGTTTGAAAAGAGTTCAAGAGATTTCCAGTGATTATGTTAAAAGTTGGTAGAAGTAATCTAAATGGTTGGTAAAATGTTGACCAGAAGCTAAACATGTTTATGATATATTAAACTAGATGTTAAAATTGCTTTTTGGGTACTTCAAATGCAAGAAAATGTGTTGTTTTACTGGCACTCTTAAGAAATGTTAGTAAGACCTTTTTCCTGCTACATTTTAAATGGAAGATAGGCAGCAAAACCAAACCCACAGATTGATCCCTTTGTTCTTTTGGGAAGTCCAGCTATGCTCCAACTGATCAGAGAGACTTTTGTTCACATATTCTGTATAAAGTTGTCCAGCAAAACTGAACAAAAAAAGCTTAAGTCCCCATCATACCTTCACAGGCTCAATTGCCAGAATATTTAGCTATGTGTTTAACAGAAGGCACAATCATCAGTCTGCCTTTAATTCTTAAAATAAACTACTAGGAAGGTATTACAGTTTTTGCAAAATAAGTTGGACTGGGGTTTTTTTGGTTGTTTGGCTGCTTTTTTCTGAGAGCAGATTGGATTGACTACAAAAAGGAAAGCAAGTTAGAAGTACAAAGTCTATTAAAAAAAACAGTGTTCCAAGGAGCAAGGCACGCACCTAGGAAATCTTTGTTGATTGTTCCTAATATCTATGATAATTAAGCTAAAAATACCCACAAAGCAATAGAATTTGCAGAGATGCCTCTATTGTCTTAAGCAAATAATGAAGCAAAGAACAGTTAAATTGATCCCATGACTCTCATTTCAATAATAAAGCAGCAACAACTGTTAATCTATAGCACTCGGTTTAGATTACAAGCCTAATGTTGAACAGGCAATTTCATGAGAGAGAATATAGCTGAAAGAAATGCTGGCAGGGAAAAAAAGTCATCCCCATTGAAACCAAACCATCCTGAGAATTTCCTGCTGCTCTGTACTCAGAAGCATAATCACAGAATCCCAGCATGGCAGGGGCTGGAAGTGCCCTCTGGAGCTCACCCAGTCCAACCCCTGCCAGAGCAGGATCACCCAGACCAGGTCACACAGGAACACGTCCAGATGGATTTTGAATGTCTGCAGAGGAGACTCCACAACCTCTCTGGGCAGCCTGGTCCAGGGCTTTGCCACCCACACAGGAAAGAAGCTTTCCCCATGTTTAGATTGAACCTCCTCTGCTTCCATTTGTGACCATTGCCTCTTGTCCTGTTGCTGGGCACAGCTGTGAAGAGTCTGGTCCCATCCTCCTGATCCCCACCCTGAAGATATTAAGTATTAATGAGATCCCCACTCAGTCTCCTCCAGGCTGAACAGATCCAGCTCTTCTCAGCCTTTCCTCCTATGAGAGATGCTCAAGTCCCCTCATCATCCCAGTGGCTCTATGCTGGACTCCCTTCAGTTGTTCCTTGTCCTTCTTGAACTGAGGAGCCCAGAACTGGATGCAGTATTGCAGATGTGGCCTCAGCAGGGCAAGATAGAGGGGAAGGATAATCAGGGAAGAGTTCTCATAAATACCAGGTACATCTATGAGAAGCCTCCAGTGTCCAAGCAATTCCCTTTTATTTTACCCCAAAGGCCACCAGGATGCAAGCAGCTGGACCAGCTCCCTGCCATGACAGCGGTCTCAGGCAGTCAGGGCACCTGCTCCAGTCCCAGCCAAAGCTACCCATAGATATACCAGCACTGCCTGGAAGAGATAGTTGGCTTTTTAAATTAGATCTTTTCCAACACTTATACAAATTGGGCCTGTAGAGCTGTGCCAATGAACAGCAACGAAGCGATGCTGTAGGTGAAGGAAGGAAAGGCCTTCACCACACCTGCTGGCAGCTGGATGGAGCTTATGGACGTAAACTTTCCTTTCTCACTGAAGGTAGCAGGCATGACTATAAATATCCACATGGAACACATTTACTGAAGGACTGAGTGCCACACTAAGAGCCATTTTTAAATGGTAGAACCATATTTCACAGGTACAGGGAACTTTCTGAAATAAAATCAGAATCAGAGAATAATTGAGGTGAGAAGAGACCTTCTGAAAGCCTCTAGTCTGGCCTCCTGCTCAAAGAAGGGTCAACTTCAATCCTAAGGGAGGTTGCTGAGGGCCTTGGCCATCTCAGTTCTGATAAATTTCAAGGATGGAGACCTCATGGCCTCTCCTGGGAATCTCTTCCTGTGCTGTATAACCTTTATTCTCATGATTTTTTTTCATATATTGAAGGATGGGGTTTCCCTTACTGCAATGCATGATCACTGCCTTGTCATTTTGCAGCACACCGCCATGAAGAGACTGACTCTGTCTTCTGTACAATCCCTTCATTAGTGGAAGACAGCAATTAGATGCCCCCCTTAGCTAAACTTATCCAGGCTTAGCAAACCCAACACTCTTAGCCTCTCCTGATACACCATGTGCTCCAATCTCCTGAACATCTCACCGACCCTTTGCTGGGCTTTCTCCCACTTGTTGACCTCTCTCTGGCACTGGGATACACCAAAACCACAATTTTCCAACTGTGAGATGCAATTCACAAATGCTGAGTTGAGGGGAATGATTGATCTGTTGGCTACACTCCTACCCAGATGGCCCAATACGCAGTCAGGCCTTATCACCTTAAACACCCTGCTCACAATCAACTTATGGTCTAGCAGGATCCTTAGGTCCTTCCTTCAGAGCTTCCCCCAGCCTTTCAGTCCCCAGCCCATCTTGCTGATGCATCCCAGAGGCAGGACTCATGGTGCTTGTCTCCACTGAACCTCATGAGGTTCCCACTAGCCTATTCCTCAGCTTTGTTGAGGTCTTTGTCTACCTTGGAAAACAGATCCTAAATGTTCTGGTGACACCTTTTGTGTGCCTTCATGAAGAAAGGAGTAAAAGTATCATTCGATTTCTGTATATATATGCAAGCTCCCAGGTGTCATGCTGTTTTACACTAACACTCTATACTCTTTACAACACTAATAAAGGACAAGGAAACCCCAAATCCCAGCTGACATCAACAAGAATTCTTACTGACTGCAACAACCTTGAAAATATGCCAGTCACATCAGGGCAACAGCAGGAACCAGGGTGTCAGCATTAGTGCTGGAATGAAGTTGTTTCAATGTGACTTTACTGGAAAGGAAGGAAGATTTAGTTGCTGCTTAAGGGGGAGGGGGGGGGCTTGAAATCTACAACCACTATCCTTGTATAAAATTCTGTTAGCAAAATCTATGACACATGCTGGAGTCCCATTTTTCCTCTAGTAGAGAATATTTCTTTCAGCCATTCATTTTGCATTTCATGAGACACTTCTGCAGATGCAGTGAGCTACATCACTCTATTCTGCTTATATAGGATCCTGAGATCTCGACACTTCAAAAGCTGCATGTGTTGTGATGACTGTATAGATTATCTCAATGAAAGTCTACCTCTGCATCCTTGATAATTCATTTGTATCCGAGTGAAAATATTGATTGTGGCACTTGCAAAGGCTGTCCCAAGCCATGAGGTGGATGTTCACAAAACCTGTACATGGGATCTTCTTTATCACTGGACTTCTGTAAAACATTGCTTCTCCCTAATGAAATTTCCATTCCCTCCTCCCTTGTTGCAATTACATATTTATAAGTACACATCGGCTGTGCTGCTTTGATTTTGTTACAATACTCAGGGAATAATTAGTTCTGTATCTTCTAACGAAGAACAAATGTATGCATCCAAAAATTAAATATTTACTTTCCAAAGAGCCACCTCAGGTTGTTTTGAGTGCTTGTCTTCATTATGTGTGGAAAATTAAATGCAGTCTATATAATAATTCTGCTGGTATAATAAAGGATTATGCATGACAAGGGAAAATTGACCCAGTTCAGTAGGAAGAAAACACACACCCTCATCATGAAATTTTAGTTCAGATAGCAGTAGGCTCAGGTCTTATCAAATATAGTGAGTTAGGAATTCTTCTGCTGTACTAAGATACACTGATTGTTCAGGAGGTAAAACACTAACCCAGTACTCTCATTCCCTTCCCAGGGGCTAACACAGTCTTGATTAAATGGGAACTCCCACTTTCTTCCCAAAGAAAAATAAATTAAAAGCCTCAAAAAGTCAGGATTTACTGAATATCTGATTTCTCTAGAGTGGGTGAACTGAGAACTTCACAAATGAGTGGAAATCTATACCCAAACATAGGTGAGATAGGAAGTCCAGGAAGACAGGTCAAGAAAACATTAGCTCAGAAAACATTAAATACTTTGTTTTGGATCTTATTTTAACGGATTTCAGTTGTGTGTAGCTCACTGACACCCATCCAGATTAAACTGGCACCAGGGCTAGGTTTGTAACAGAGATGCATTAGATAAACACATTTTCTTAGCACTTACTAGACCTAAAACCTGAAAGTCTCCTCATTTCTCTTTGTCAGACACATCAGGGGTATGGGAAACAACCCGATGCCTTTGCAGCTGAGGCACACAGTTTGCACTCCTACACAGCAACCTCTGGTGTCCTCCACCTTTGCTTGCTCGCACTGGGGAATCTGGTCTTTCCTCATCTTCTTTGGAACCTTCATAATGTTGGAGCTTTTGAATTTTGGCCCTTGCCTTCAGACTATTAAACAGTTGTTCCAGCCTTTTTAAATCATATATCCTAACTTGCTTTAGGAGGTTAAACTTCATAAAGAAGACCTTTAGCTTTTTGCATCAACTAATCTATTGCTAAACCAGAGGCAATTTCTCTCTCTGCAGATATGCTAACCTCCTGTCACTAAATGAAAGAGGTTTCACAGTTTCTAGGACACAGAGTATACTCAAGCACAGAATTGCAGCTGCTTTTCACACTGGATTTCATGTACAGTTTGAGGCTTGAAAGGCTTCACCCAAACTGAGACACAACGGCTTTGCTTCAGCAAAACTAGCAATAATCACAAGCACCACATGACCTATGGACCATGCTCAAGTCACAGTGAAATCCCCTGTGGGCTTGTAAATTAGGTGTCCCCATGCTGCCAAATCTGCCTCTATCCACCCCACACCTAGGGCTCTGCACAAACATGCACAACTCATAGGCAGGGCAGCAGCAAGAGGAGGCGGCTGTGTCCCCTGCCTAGCACTGTAACCTCCTCAAACCTCTCCCACTCTTGTCTTACACCTTCCAGCATCCTTTCAGGGACAACCCTAACACCACTTTCTCATCCCTGCTCTTCTACAAACAAGCTGTCTCATAGTGTTCTATTTGGCTGTCTCAAGTACAGTTTTCAAAACAACATATTCAGTAGCCATTTTCCAAAATAACTTAGGCTGAAACCAATGAAACTATGGAATTTTGAAAAAAAAAAATAGAGGCTTGTCAGGGGATTTTTAACAGCAGGCAGGTCACCTGGTGAAACACCACAACCTGCGTTCACCACCCACACCCCACCACCCACTCACATCTCCATCTACCGCAGGACCCACTGGCCCCGAGAAGCCAAGATGTCCCAATCACTCTCTAACAAATTTGGGCTTGTAAATCTTTCTGGCAGTTTTGAAAACCAGTCAGTTTAATTAGGCTCAATGCAAAAGGATCAATCTGTGATGTAAAATGCTATGGGCAGATACTTCACCAGCAGAAACTCTCATTGCTCCACTGAAGTCGAAAGAACAACAGTCAGCACCAGCTGAAAACATGCCCCAGCATATGTAGAGGCAAAAGAGTTTGTAACCTGAGAAAACACTACATAACTGTAAAACTGAGTACCTGCTGCCCAATCCTCTATGCACCTTTGTTTCCTTACACACCCACATATGTTGTTTGAGCAGCATTAATCAGCATGAAGACAAATATGACTCAAATTTAACAAAAGAATGCATGCACTGGGGAGAGAATTGCTGTGAGGCCACATACATTATGAGAGTACTCAATACCATATGTCGCAACAGTATTTTGATTTAAAGCTCAGAAATTTCCAGGACTACATACTGCATTTACCCAGCTGCCATTTACCTAACCAGCCTGCAGCCCCTCCACTATACATCTGTCTGCTTATGCAAACGCACACAGTCACAACACACAACTCTTCTCCTGCCTTCTGTGGTACCTCAGTGTTTAATAGATCCATCATCACTCCAAGCTGGATGTATCCACAAGGCAATAAATTAATTATAGCAGAAAAGCAGCTGTAGTTTCCCTTGTGGCAGCTGACCTTGCTTTGGAAAGTACAGCTGTGTAGGGAGTACCATGAGGCAGCGCATCAATCACAGGCTGTCCCAACAGCCCCCTCCAGATCACAGGCTCAAGGAGGCTGTAAACTCAGCTGCTGAGCAGCCAGGTGAGACCTGAGGAGGATCAAAGGCTCACCCAGAGATCACAGGGGAGTCCAGACCTATTTACCAACAGGGAGACTGAGGTGCAGAGCAATGTAGAAACGGCCAAGCAACAGCTGAGCACATCCATCCCCAAAGTCCTATAGGAATAAAACTCATTTCCAAACTCTAATGGGAGCTGGTGCAAGTGTATTTGCTTTACTTAACTTGTACTAATTCAAGTGTTGTTCTTAAAGCCACTAACTCTGCTTTCTGGGCCTTGATGGTGTTATGCAGAGCTAGAGAAGAAAGCCTGACTCAGCAAGGGAACCGTTCTGCCTGCGGCTGCATCGCTCTCACCAGTACCACATTGCTGCCCAGGGCATCCCACCAGCAGGCAAAGATCAAGCTTCCTAAACTGCCTTTAACCATGCAGGATTGGGTTTTACGCCCAACTTTTCAGCCAAGAAGTGTGTTTCTAGACATGAACGCCATCCTGAAACAGAGTCATCTAGGAATCGCACCTTGATAATTGGTGGCCAGTTAATGAGGTAAAGACTGCACAGGAACCCCTTCCAGGGGCCACACTGCCAAGGTTTGTTCCGTGAACAGACACCTTGATCATAGGGAGTTAAGATGTCCCATAGCCTCCTTACCTTTAACTGCCAAGCAATGGATTTGGCATCTTTAATGCTTAAAAGGGAACTCTTTAGAGAAGAGTGCAAGAACTCTTCAGTCTAAACTGGCTAGCTCATGGACAGGAGCTGAACCCTCCTCTTGTGCGCTCCAGCAGTGATTTCCTGGAAGAACAGGCAAATTTTGAAAATCAGACATGAGACAAGAGCTGAAGAGCAGTTATTTCACCAAAGCACTGCCAGTGCCCAGATAATCCATAAAAACAAACCTGACGTAGTTTGTGTTTATGTCACTTTGGCCCTGAATAGATACAAATCTGCAACCACAGGACAAACAGCATGAAGCAGTCATTCTCCCTCTTCCAGACTGAATAGAAAACACCTATTATTGGCTGATATTCTTAATGCTGAGCAACAGATACCTTCAATAGCCTTTCTGGGTGGTACCCTTCACCAGGCAGTTCATTTCTGCCTCTTGGTCCTGCAGAGTGGTTGTGTTGTGAAGGGTCTGAGCTGCTCATTCACTTTCTTGTACATCATCTCCAGAAGCACCATGACTGTCCCAGAACATTTCTATTAACTGAATGTCACTGATAAAATGAAGAACAGGAAGAAGATGGTATGCTCTGTAAATTACCTTTTACTGACAGGGTAAGGAATGGTTTGAATAGCCTGTAGAAGAGCATGGTACGTCTCCCACATCAGGACAACATTTATATCTCAAAGGCTTTCATTTAGGAAGAAACCAGAAAGATAGCATCAGATCTGAAAGCCTTAATTTATTCACAGAATAACTGTAATAAAACTAGATATAGGAGTATGTTAAAGATACATCTTTGGATTTCCTTGTAACCCAATACTGCTACAACCAACATGCTGTTGATGACTGGATCTTTCCAATAGCAGTTTCACCCTCATCTTGAAGACACTACCGTCACAATTGAATTTCTTTTCAGCAGATGAGTGTGGTTGTGGGACATATGTTTAAAGCATTCTCTTCACCTCCACACACTGCCTGGAGACTGCAAGCTGGGCACGGAGGTGTGCAGTGCTGCTGCAGGGATGCTTCATGCCTCCCCTTGGACAACGGGCTCTGAGTAGCTGTTACATGCAGCCCTACTTGTGCACATGGGAATTATCTGATGTCTGGACAGTGCTCGAATCTGTCAGGAAGGCTGTTCAAATTAATTAGAATTAAAATTAGCAGGCTGCTGAATTTCTTTAGCTGAATTAAGCCCCAAAAATTCTGCTTGCAATGTGCTATAGTGAGCTAGAGACTGGGCTGACACTCTGTGATGGTAACCGCTTCCTTTCAGACAAGCATAACCTGAGAAATACCTTAACATTTCAGGATCTGGCCTTTGGAAACCCATAATAATGGCACATATTTCAAGTGCGCAGAGGGATTTAAACAGCTTGTTCAGAAATGGACTCTAATGAAACACTGCATCTCAACACTGACATCCTCTGAAGGAAGAACAAGTAGGAGTTAGGATTTAAACTTTTGGAATGAGAGTATGTGGCATATGTTTATGATAATTAGTGGAACTGCTGAGTGAAAAACTGTATTATCTCAAAATAAATGTGGTTCACCAAAAAACAGTATTCAAACTCAGCTTTGTGTAATGTATATCCCATAACATGCAACTGCTAGTGGTTACTACAACAAAAAGGGATTCAGTGCCATCATTATTATTATTATTATTATTATTATTATTATATAAACATTTCATTATTGGTGAGCCTGTAGTAAATAATCATGACAACTCCTGAGTAGAGCTATCACATTTACTGTCACTAGCTGAGCTGTTCTGATTAAGGACCATAGCTTTTCCAGTAAATACACATATCCCTCTCTAAGGAGTGAAGAATAAATGAGAAGTGAAAAGCTAAAGGAGAAAAAGAAAGAGTTATCATGCAAGCTTCATTCTTCGCTCAGAATTTTATGTTTCTGCATATATAAAAGAGAAAGGTGACAAAACCCTTACCCCATACTCAAATGATCTTTTCTGGAGACCAGCAGCCAGCTTGCTCTTGTGGTACCCATCAGCCTGCATGAACCTGAACCTTCTTCTTCATGTTGGTGCCGTCATGTCATTGGTGTGTTCCTAAGTCATCACGGGAAATAGAGCATTATGGCCTAGCGATTTTTAGCAATTTGAGCAATCTTTCTGTTCTTTTCAAGGCTCCTTTAAAACACTCCTAAAAGAAGCCGAGTTACTGAAAGCTACCCTGACGCTTAAAGTTACAGCTGAACTTTCCAACATAGATTTTACGGCCCTTCAGTGTCAGACACGTAACACAGTTGTTTTCACAGAATCACAGAATGTCAGGAGTTGGCAAGGACCTGGAAAGCTCATCCAGTCCAATCCCTGCCAGAGCAGGATCACCAGACCAGTCCACACAGGAACACGGCCAGGGCTTTGGGTGTCTGCAGAGAAGGAGACTCCACAACCTCTCTGGGCAGCCTGGGCCATGCTCTGGCACCCTTACAGTAAAAAAGCTTTTCCTCATGTTCAGGTTGAACCTCCTATGCTCCAGCTTGCACCCATTGCCCCTTGTCCTGTCATTGGAGATCACAGAGCAGAGCCTGGCTCCTTCCTTCAGTTCGAATTGATCCCCATGAATGAGGGCACCCCTCAGTCTCCTCTGCTCCAAGCTAAAGAGACCCAGCTCCCTCAGCCGCTCCTCAGCAGGGAGAAGTTTTGTTTTCACTCAGCGTCCCCCATTCTTATTCTGGTTCATCAGCAATTTCTGGTGAAGTTTCCAGACCAAATCTGTAAATGTTTATTCTGTTTTAGTGAACAGGACTAGAAACAACCAGGTAAGAACCACTGTTTCAGATAAGATTTTGTAAACCCTAGACACAACAAGATGCAAGCAGGTGAAATAGGTCAGTTTTCATGTCTTTTTTTTTTTTCCCCAGGTTTTGGAAACATCATATGGTAGAGTTCACCACTTGGTTTGGTTTTTTTTAGGAATCCACAAGCCTAAACTGGTTTTAAAAAGTTGTTGTTTACTGTTTGCTCCTCCAAATAAACTTTTGCTTCCTTGCTACACTGTGGTAATTTACCTCCAGCAAATAAAGTGGCTCCTGATGCTCTTACCGCAGGGCTACTTCTTGCTGCTGTAACAATCAGCACAGGAGCAGCAGGAGGGGTGCGCAGAGCTTGTTCTCAGTACACAGCTCAGACAAGGAAACTGGAAAGAGAAGGGGAGAAAAGAAGAGAGGAAGAGAAGTAACAGAGAGCTTAGAGAAAAGAGAAAATAAGAAAAAAAGGTGAACAGGCTTCTTGTTTCTCCTTGATGTTCACCATTTCCCTTAAATGATGGAAGCACGTTATCCCAGCATCCCTCTGGTAAGTACAGCATTGTACAGACGGGGCGATGCTGGGCTGCTCTGCTGGAGACACCAGTGCTAAAGGCAGCTGTTTCTTGAAGACCCACAACAAGCTACAGGGCTGTCCAACCTCATAGCTCAACAGGACTCTCAAGCATTTCAACTCCCATCTCACATGGATTCTCCATCAAGCTCACTAAATAGTGAACAGTAGCACACAAAAACTCATTCCTCGTAGAGATAAGAGCAAGCAAGCAGACCTTGCAGAGAGGCAGGAGAAAGTCAAAGGGAAGGAAGTCTTGGGAGAAAGTGAAGTAGCAACTTTTCTTGATGGAGTTTTCTATCCTGTGATTTTACCTACGTCAAATTTGCAGTAATGGCTGGGAGACCCATTGTGAGCTACTGAACCTTGCGAATTACAAAGTAATTGGTAAAGCACAATGAAAACAGGGATTTGTATCATAAAGCATTCCCAGTGCATTTATTGGGATGGCAATAGGTTTGATTATTTAAGAGAACACTTTACAATCTGCTGCCATACTTATGAGGAAATACATAGTGAAGGAAATTATGAAGTCCTAATAAAGAGAGGTTTCACAGTAAGCAAGAAGGGCAACAGTATGACAATGGTATAGAGGGTGTCTGTGAAGAAAAACCAAGCGTCAACTGAATAGTACTGGATTTTATAAGAGGACAGATTAATGAAATGACATCTGGGGCTGATGCACAAATGCCCACCTTGTCCTCTCTGTCTTGGGGAAGCCACCTCCTCCCTGGACAGATGGCAGAGCTCCAGCCCCTGCAGCAGTCATCTATGTGAGCAAGCAGCTTCCTCTGCAGCTGGTCTTGACCTCCTGCAATCCATTAGCATTTCCCTTCCAGAAAGAGAAGAAAGGGGCCTGGGGGTGTTGATAGACAGCCAGCAGATCATGAGCCAGCACTGTGCCCAAGTGGCCACATGAGGAATAGCGTAGCCAGGAGGACTATCCCACTGCACTGGTGAGGTTGCACCTTGAGTACTGTGTCCAATTTAGGCCACTGCAGTATAAGAAAGACAGTGAGGTGCTGGAGAGGGTCCAAAGAAGGACTACAAGGCTGGTGAAGGGTCTTCAGAATAAGTCTTATGAGGAGCGGCTGAGGGATCTGGGGTTGTTTAGTCTGAAGCAAAAGGAGGCTGAGGGGAGAACTTATCGCTGTCTACAACTACCTGAAAGGAGGGTGTAGAGAGGTGGGTGTGGGTCTCTTCTCACAAGTTACAACTGATAGGACAAGAGGAAACGGCATCAAGTTATGCCAGGGGAGGTTTAGGTTAGACACTAGGAAAAACTTCTACACTGAAAGTGTTATCGAAGGCTGGCACAGACTGCCCAGGGAAGTGCTGGAGTCACCATCCTTGGATGTCTTTAAAAGCCATCTGGATATGGTGCTCAGGGACAGGGTTTAGAAGTGGGCATGGTAGGGTTGGATAACGGTTGGACTTGATGATCTTGAAGGTCTTTTCCAACCATAACGATTCTGTGATTCTATGGACCCAGACAACTAGAGTCTAGGAGCGAGTCTAGCAGCAACTCTAACACCGGGCGTTGGAAAAGGCCGTTAAGCTCAGACGATGGCAGCACCTCCACGGAGCCAATAGTAGGAGTGAGGCCTTCATCTGGGAGGAATGTCAGCTATTGTTAAATCAGAGAAGACAAAAATCCTCTACCATAACACTGGCAGACTTCAAAACAAGTAGAGATCTTGTGAATGCATAGCAAGGGACAGAGTTCAACCCACCGTGGGGCTGCATGGAGCAGGCTGCACCACCAGGCACATCCCGCGGTCCCTGACCAACCTCAGACCTGTTTCAGAAAGCAGAAAAGGTTGCCTTTTTCTTTGTCATTTATCTTTACTTCCAGCTGTGATACTGATACCTGACACACGCTCAGTAATAAATGAGGAACAAGTACAAGATGATAAAAATGTTTATCTTCTCCTTCCCCATTTTTTTTTCTTTTACCTATGGATTTGCTACAGATGTGCTAGTTAGTGATGGATGAGTTTAATCCTTGCCCTTTTTCTAAGGTCTGTTGATTATTTACTGGTGTTCTTGAGTTTGCTGATCTATACCTACGAAGGGAATTTTGTAATATGTATGCCTGCGTTAATGGGATTTTCGGCCCGTATAAATCACCCAATGCTGATACTCATTGTTGAATACGTATTTCTGAAGCAGATAAGTTCCCACAGCCCCTTTGAAAACCCTACATGGTACTTTTTAACCCTCTTATTTTTTTTAAACCCTCTATGAGGATCCTCCCTCCTTCTTTGCCCCCCAAAAAAACTGTGAATGGTTTTGGTATCTGAAGAAACCAAATCCTTCTTCAATGGCTTTGCTGTTTATTTGCTTTGGGTTATAGTTCAGCAGCCTAAATTTTGAGTCTTTGAGTTGTGTTTGTGCTACACTGGTCAGAAAAGGCAGGCTGACCTTACCCCTTGTCTGACCCCAGAAGGGCGGGGTTTTGCTTTGAAATTGTTAAAAATCCCCATAAGTCTATAACATTGAAGATACGCCCATTTTCCTACTAAATTTTCCTTTTATTATAGGATTTTAAATATAATAGGAGGTTCAATATTTGCAGAGGTAGAATACTTTCCCCAGCCTTATTTAATCAGCACTATTAATATTTGGACACAGTCCTGTTCCTCATAAATTATCTGAGGCAGACAGTCACTCTCAACCCTGTTGTGCAAATACGGCAGGCTGACCTTTGAAATATAACTGCAGTAATCACATTTCACATTTATAGATCTTGCCTTATCCCAAAGGATCCCGCACCACCACAAGATACATCGACTGCCTTCTGGGAGCCAAAGATCTCCAGTGCACAAGCGAACGGGCATGCAGCACCCTGCACGGCACAAGGGAGAAGCAAAATCTGGGGCACAGAAACCAGCACAACCTGAGAAATCAGCTTGGCAGGTAGACACATCTATCCTACAAGTTACATCAGCCCCTGAGAAATACTTGCTTATGCAGACACTTGCCTATTCTTTTCTAAATGTGACAATAAAAGATATTACCTCTTCCCACACGTCTTACTCCAAATAGAAACTAACTGAAATTGAGTGATGGGAGATTTGGTTTTCTCACAACATCAGGTTTGCTACCTGGCTTATGGAGTGGCAATACAACTTGCGTAACAAGATTGAGGAGGGCCAGTTTCTGTCAGATGGAGAAAATCATGGCTTGGAAGTCAGTAATGTCTCTGTGGAAGCCCTTTTATCATTTAGCAAATAATTCCCATTTAAATAGTTTGAGTGGAGATGACCTTGGAAATAACGAAAGAAAATCTCTTCTCATTTCTAGTTAAGTTTGTTAACTTCTCAGAAAATCCACTGAAGGCTCAGAGACTCCTCATTTACACAGAGAATACATTCTCCTTCATGCAGAGGAATAAAGGAGGCTGTAAAGGTAAGGAATTCTCTTTCCCAGTCACCCACAGGGAGAGATTACTCAAGGTGCCCACGCAATGGAAAGCAAATGAAGGGTTTCCATGTTTATACTGGTGGCACATCTGAGGCAAAGCACAACAAAAAGCTCTGATAAAGGCAGGCTCAACTGGTTCGCTGAAGTGGCAGAGTGCTGTTACAATCAACACTTCCTTAGGAAGCCCCATGCAGCATCAGTTTTGTATGAAAGCCCAAACAGAATTAACCATCATGAAGATGTAAGTATGAAACCATACAAATGACTGAGGAACGGCACTTTCTCCTTCAGGACTGCCCTTCTGTTCCATGAGACCGTAAGCACAGTCCCAGTCACCCCACTTAACCTGAATGTGAGTGTTCCTGATGCTACAGATGTTCCTGGAGATCCCGATTTCTCCTGCTGAGCTAGGGTTGGTCCAGCCAGTCAAAGCCATGCAAAATGCAGTTGACAGCACCACTGCACAGATCAGATCATAGCAGGTTCCAAACAGCTTAGAAGTTACCCAAGCTGTAGAAGAGGAGTAATACGAGTAGTGCTGCCTGCTGGGTGTGATTTGGGTGGAACATATATATAAATGTCAACATCAAGCATATAGCAATTTGATTTAGACTGACTGGAAAATGTAGTCTTCAGAATGAAAGATTATAAGAAAAAACCATGGCAAAGCAGAATACCCTAGTATTAAAAACTGTCTGAGGGTTGTTGTTTTCATAGGTCTAGACACTAACACAAAACATAGTGGTTTTCTACCCTGAGAGGGTAGCATGGCTGTACAAGACAGGCATGTCCTTTTCAATAAAACACCAGAAGCAGCAATGTATTGATTTTCACCAAAGTAACATTAATAGCACGTATCTTCAGTATTCAGTGAATAGAAGGAGAAAATAAACATGACTCAGGCTTTTCAAGTCACAGTGGAAACATTATTGGTCTTGCAAATCTCTTGAATGTTTATACATAAGAGTTTTGTTTATGTGCACAGGCGGAAGAACTGCCAGTCAGTATCTGTGTATACACACACGTATAAAAACCTTTGCAAGATCTGAGCCTATTCTTCCCAACTCTTAGAGATTCATATAGAATAATAGGTAGAGGGTAATTTCTGATCCAACAGCAAGAAAAAGTTTCTTAACTATGACTGAAACAAGCACATACATTTTTGGTGAGAAACAAAGCTTCATTGATAACAGAACCACTTGTAAATGATTCAGTCCTGATGTTCATCCATGAGACTTCAACTACAGCTTCATTTTTTATGCTGAACTACCATAGAAGACATAGAAATGACAATAACTCCTGTTTGTTAAGATCACA
The DNA here is from genome assembly GCF_000695765.1 of Mesitornis unicolor. Classification (NCBI taxonomy): domain Eukaryota; kingdom Metazoa; phylum Chordata; class Aves; order Mesitornithiformes; family Mesitornithidae; genus Mesitornis; species Mesitornis unicolor. The sequence continues at coordinate 53,147 of NW_010195547.1, forward strand.
CCTGCTTTCGAGATGCTCAGCTAAATAAAATGAAATTTGCCTTCATTTGCCACCCAAGATGGTGCTGCATTTCAAAGAGGTGATAGCCAAATGCATACAGATGATAGGAAAGAACTGTGCAAGAAATGATCCTCAGCAATGAGTAATGTTTGATAATAACAGCCATGAAATGAAAGCAGCACTAAGTTTTATTAAATAATTTTCCACTGCCTCCACACTGAAGCATTAACATGTGCAGCAGAGAGCTTAACTAAATTATCAGTTGAGAAAGTAGTGTCAGGAGCTATTACAAAACGTATCAGCAGTAACAAAATTCGAATCCCATGATTGCTCTTAGAAAAGTTGTTTTATAGATGTGGAAGGGGGAAGGACAGGCAATCCTAAGCAGTAGCCAATGACAGCTGCAACTGCCAAGCTCCTCTACTTCACTCACGTTTGCAGAGTCCCCTGATCATATCATTACTTACCATGCCTTGGCATGAGCACAGGACAACCTGGGGACTGAAAGGCCGAGATTATGTAGGCTGTGCCTCACTGCGATCAAAACAGAATCCTTCCAATCCTCATTACACCTCAGGGCTTCCAGTGCAGAGGTGTAAGGGCTCATTGCTTGATCAGCAGGTAGTGCCTCAGCAGGGGGAGACCTTGCCAGCTGAAAAGTGCTTCCCTAAAACACCATACAGAAGAAAAAATTGTAGCCTAAGTGCATGCATTTCACAGCCAAATCTACGTACTGCAGAGGTGAAGGAACTATTGGTGGTGCCATGGTGCAGGGACATTGCCACAGCCAGCTCTGACAGCAGAGCGTGCCACCAGCACATGTTGCAACCCTTAGTTCCCAGCTCAGACCACAGAGAGACTCCCATTCACCTTTCCAATCAAGAAGGGAACTGCTCCTGAAGCACTTACACCAAGTAAAACACCTTTTGGTTTGGCCTCCCCAGTGCCATCACCCACAGACAAATGTTTGGGCATCATGTCCCTACTAGATATGGGCCTGTTGTCTTCTTTTGACTCATTTGATTTTCAAAACACAGAGGTCTAGGAACTCTAGCTTTATCTTCATGACATGCTGCTTTGTTGGCAATTTTTCTTAAGGGCTTTTCCTCCTTTCTCTTAATACTTGGATGCTAGCTATGGGCGTCTCAGAAGAGTGAAATGCATGAAGATGAGCAGCAATGGTCAATCAGGCCAACACTGATCTAAAGGTACATGGTAGAGACGTAAATGAGAGGAATGCAGACAACAAAGAAAACATACATAGTTGTACACAGAAAACAGATTCACCTAAAGGTTAAATTAAAAATATCCTCAAACAAAAAACCATCAGTTCATGAGGCAGTTGGCCTGGAATTCATTTTGTTCTTACAGTTCTCTCCCTCTTTCTGCCGAACTATGAAGGATTATTGCCTATTGCTGCTAACAGGGTATTCCTGGTATGGTGCTGTGCTAAATAAACACAACACACAAAACACAAACAATACTACGTGTTTTATACTCCCGCCTACCAATATTTATTCAACTCTTGCACATGTGCCTCAGAGTTCCCTGTACAATGCCAGTGCTCTCCGCAGCAGGATGAGAACACCATCCCGCAGTGAGTGGCACCACCGAGCTGTAACGAAAGTGAGATGAACAGGCGAGAGTCCTCCTACTAAAGACTACAATAAAATAAAATAAAACAAAATATGGTGTAAATTATGTGGCCCACTCACTTTTGTTCCTTCTTGTTGAGGCCAGTACTGGTGCCTCCTGACATGCTGTAACTCCTACTGTTTAGTCACCTCAGAGATAATTACACATCTACTCCTGAGTTTCTTTGATCCATTATTTTTTACAAGAAACTGAAAGAGTTCAGTCTAGTAAGATATTCAGAGTGAAGTCACCTTGTTCATAAGCTATAATTATCAGCCTAGAGAGGAGATATCCGAGACCAGAAAAACTGAGCAAAAAAAAATAAAAGAAAATTAAAATGAGATGCCATGTCTGAAAAATGGGCAGCCACATTCACATTGAAAATAAAATCTAAACTTCATGCAACTAAACACCAGGTAGACCACTGATTAGGACTGTGCATTGATCAGCAATGGAGTCTTTAAATTAGAAAGCATAGTATTAACCACAGGCAATTAGAATTCATGTAGGAAACACAGGCTGGTAATTGTGGTCTGTTATTCACAAGGTCAGACAAGACAAGACTGAGACTTCTGGTTTTAAAACCTTTATACTTTTAACAGCATTCCCTGCCCAATACTCCCATACTTACTGGAGCCTCAGCAATTAGCTCAGTAAAAGTAATTGCATGAAAACAAATTAATTTACCACCCAATAAGATAAATTGCAAAGGCTGGGAGGTCAGAGATACTACAAAATATACACAACTTCAAATACAGTCATACTTTGCTAAAATATGAAGTGCCAATTACTTTCTTTTAGCTGCTTGGCCTCATCATCTGCTTCTTTGGCTGCTCTGGGATTGCTTTATACCACAGCAAATTAAGGAAAGCTGAGAAGTGAGCTCCAGCCACCGCAGCTGTCGGAAATGACAGTCTGCATTGCTGGCTTTCTTGCCCTTCTGACTTTTTACTTCTCGAGTATGAGCTCTCAAGTCTCATTTTGCTTAAACTCCATATGTAAATTCCACAAAAAGCATCAGTTTGCTCATATTTTCTTGGTGAAAGAATGAAGAAAAATACATGTGTAAGTTTGTGCATATATATATATATATATATAAAGATATAACACCAAAACCATAATTCATCTGAGGCTAACGACCATTGCAGACCAGGTAGACTCACAGAATCAGGTTGGAAAAAATCCCTAAGATCAAGTCCAACTGGTAAATGAGATAGAGAGAGAGATAGATAGGCTAGAGATGCTGACAGATTTGCGTTGAACACATCTGCCCAGCACTGGTTGGTGCCCAGAGACACAGCCCTCAGTGACTCCCTGACCTCCACATAGGAAGGATGGATCGTTCCACAACCTCACTTCTTTCTCTTGTGCACTTGCTTCATCTGAGCTGTCATGGAAGCCACAACTGCTTCATCTGGGGAAAATTGTTTCTCCAGAGCCATCTACAGTGCCTACCCAGTAATTGGCACACAGCAACGATGAAGTGAATGCGTTAACCAAGCTTGTTACCAACAAAGAAAGCAGCAGCTGTGTCAGTGTGTTTTTCCACAAGAGTCCTGGGGATGCCTTCAAGGTATTAAGAACATTTGTAACCCTTCTTCGTAACTAATAATTGCTTGGAAGTACAAAACCTTATCAGCTTACAGAACAGCTGTGTTTTGGCCTATTTACATGACATGTTGTTTTGCTGCCAGTTACTACGCCTGAGCTGTCAAAGCCAATTTTCTTCCCCAGTCAAGTATGGATGTGTGGTGACGGGCATGTCTGTGCTGGAGCATTTCTTATGCAGGCCAGAAGGTCTCCATGTACCCTTCACTTCTGTAAGGGCTTCTTCATTTCAGCTATAATTTGTCTGTGCTATAAATACTCAAACCTGGACTCATTTTCCAACCCAGGCACATCAATTTTGGGGGCACCACTAGAAAACACTATAGATATATAATGCATGCAGACTAGGACAGACCCACCAACTTGCAGATTACTTGAAGAGTTGTTTGATATTGAGACTCCAACTCTAATTCCCTTCAACTCCAAAGCATCATGGCTTTGTTTCTAACATCCTATAACTGGTACCACCCTGTTCCCAAACACCATCACCACTTGACCTGAGCTTTTTGTACACAAAATATGCCATCCTGCTGTATGAGCACTGGACTAATCAGCATCATTCTGCCTGATACTGACTACCTCTTTTTAACTCCACAACCCAAAATACAAGCACTAAATTCAAATTGTGAATACCATTTTAGTCCCCAGAATGAAAATCTTACTTAGACTCATCTTACCCAGAATGCAAATCATTCACCTTTCCTACTGTCTGCTCCTTCTTTTCAAAGCTTACTTTCAAAGCTTCCTCACTGAGCAAGGAGGTTCTCACAGTAGCCACACATCTTGCCTTGTTGCCTGTCCTAAAAAAAACATGTAGAAGCAGCTGACAGATCATCTACCACAACTAACAAGCAAGTATTTCCTCCCCTCACTTTGGTACGCTTACTCTTTCCAACGGATTTTCCTCCATTTGGCTTTACTGTACATTGCCTTGCACGGCCAGCTCATTCACACATTCCTCTCAATAGCCACCAGACTGCCTCCCAGCATTAGTTTCAGGTTCTGTCTCTTCACTTTATGACTCCCCCTCTGGACTTGACTGCTTTGTGCCCTATGAAGACAATGTGCAACTCTCTCAAATCTATGTCCCAATTCTACCTAAACTAATCAGCAGGCTTCATTCTGTTAGTTTGCTTTTCCCTCTTGAAGAACAACCTCATCATACCCTCTATTTGTGAAACAGCTGTCATCTCCAGTCCTAGGATGTCTCTACATACAGCAATAAATTTTACCTCCTGCAGAGCTCAAAACATCAGTAGCATTCTCAGTGCGATCTTAGAGCAGAGCACTTTCATTATCTCTGGCTCTGAATGCTCTCTTCCAGCCTCATCATGTTATTACACCATTACACTCCTCTGCGCTGTGCTGTGAACACACTAAGCCAAACAGTTACATGTGCAAATGCTATTTGATGACACATCTGTAAACTGAGATTCAGATAGCTATTGGGACAGAAGACATCACCAGGAAGAAAGGGGAAAAAATGAACGGCTGGCAGAGTTGAATCAGTTTTAAAAGTGGTCTGGAGAACCTGTGGGTTATGTGAGTGTACCGGGTCAGTAATAGCACATGTCTGACTGCTATATAAAAATTTTCATGGGACCCTTGAAAGTGCTACCTAAACCTACTGTAAAGCTTTGTGAACTGAAGTAGTGATGGAATATTGTGAGACACTTGGAGAGCTGATGCTTCTACAGAGGGAAGCCACCTTCTAAGCCACCTTCTAAGTCTTTTATCTTGTGGCTGGGAGAGCGGAGCACCTCAGTATGCAAATGTTTGCAGCATCTTTTCATTGGCTTCCACAAGAAGAGAACAGCCACAGTAATTCGAGCCTATCTATACGCTTTAGCTGCTCTTACCAACTGCTGACAATGTTACAGGCCTTCCCACACCCCAGCTACAAGAAAAGTTACCCAAAAAAAATAAACTCAGTACATCTGAGAAATTAAAAGATCCTCACTTCCAAATGCTAAAGGTCAGTACATCTTGTGGCTGGGAGTTGCTCCATGAACTACAATATCTGAACTCCACTCCTGGCTTTGCTGCAGACCTTCATGACCTTGGGTAAGTCATTTTGCTTTTTCTGTTTCTGCTCTACTGTTTTGTTTTTCAGGTGAAAGATCCTTTGGGAACAGATCTGTCTCACATGGTGCTGAGGTACCACTGCCCTAAGCAGTCTTGACTGGGCAGTACACCCGTATTAACAAGGAAAACTTCTGGAAGTAAAGGTTTCCTACCAAGACTTACTTGACAATCAAAATTATGTAACACATGCTTTTGGCATCAGAATTTCCTTTTTCACTTGAAATTAGGCAGAGAGTAAAACGTCCTGAAGCTCAAGAGATTTGGATTTGTCATTAACATGCCCAGGGACACGCTGCGAGGTCTGCTTCATCTGCTGTCATCTTCCTGGCTGTTGCACATTTACAACAGATGGGCTGGACTCTCCTGAGACTCACATCTGTGTTGTATGCCCTGATACAGCTTTGACAGTTGTTCCTAATCCTCTAGGATACCTTTGCCTCTTGTTTTCTAATGTCTTCTGGGAGAACATCATCATCTGCATATCTGTTTTCTGGAGTAATCTGACAACACACAGTAGCAGTCCATGTCCTACCTCCTGTTTGCAGAGTTTTTGCTCCGAGGTCAACGTTCTGCCTGGTGATATGTTTTCACCAATGCTCGTTTGTTTATTGCCCAGGAAAAGTGTCTGTGGCAAACCCCTGCTATTTCATTAAAACCTGAAGAGTGTTAGTCAGAAAAGGGCATAGTCATTAAGCAAAATTATTGGCAATATGTTCATCTCTCCCACATGCACAGTAATTATTTTTTCGTACTGTGACTTATACATTATGAGCATTCCAACAGTTGCTCATGGAACAGGTTCCCACATATATCTCTCAAGGCATACCTTGTTCCAATTCACTACGTGTGACTCCTAAAGCCCCTAAGGGAGAAAGAAATTAGATTTCAAGGACATTTTGGGAAGACATCTTGAGTAACCTAAAGGCCTTTTCCTTCTGTGGATTACTATTCTGACAGGAACAGCTGCTGGTTCCTGGCTTAATGCTCTCTATGAAGACAGATAAATTGCAGACTGAACAGGAGCAAGCAAAATTTCACAATTAAATAGAGAAATCAATGCATAGCAACAACCAATATATAGGAACAAGACTCTAGTTTAAACAAGATCATTAATTTCACAGGTAGAGCAAAGTGTTTCTGTTTTAAAGGATTTTCTACTGTGCATTACCTCCAGGAGCCCAGATGGTTACCAGTTTCCAACATTTGCTCCAAAGATGAAATCTTCAGCAGTGACTCCGGAGGTGACTGCTCTTTCTCCTTGAAGATCCCAATGACCTTGAAAATTTTAACATAAAAATTACATCATTGTTCATGCTGCAGTCTATAAAAGTCATTTTAATACTGATAAGGAACTTTTAAACAAAATAGAAACAATTGGCACATTGCTGGCACTTAATAAAAGCATCAGTTAAACACACATAAGTTCTACACCTCATCTGCAGAAGAAGATGGTGGTACCTCACTGAATTGGTCCCTAATAGACACACACAAATATCACCTACAGTATGTACTATCTCGAAACATGGGAAGAGCAAACAATAACCGTGTTCTTCTCTGAGGTGCATGGGGTGTAAGCAGGTACTTTAGGCAGTTACTTTCTGTGGGCTACTAGAGCAGCAGCCTTGATGAAACTCTGAATACATGATCTGGAATCGCACCTCTGTAAAAGACTCTTTGATCATACATAAGCAAATGAATGACAATTTTGTGTTCTTTTCTGAAGCTGATAAATGTGGAAACCCCATGCTTACATCTTCAGGGACCTTCTTAACTAAACAGAAAGGCTGCAACATCAACATCACAACATGGTGTGTGTAATCTGCTTAACCGCTATGTAGGAATTGTCTCTGATTCAAGAAAAATGTTCTTGACATAGCGTACAGACACTTTAAAGACTGCTTCCAATGTTCTTGAAAGGATTATAAACCATTGCTGCCTACAGCTTGGCATTTACCCCAGCCACGTGGGAAATCTCTTTAACTGTCTGAAGGACATTAGAAAAAATAAAGAGCAACTCAGCTGACTGCTATGGTTTAACCCAGCAAGCAGCTAAACACCATGCAGTTTGCTCACACAACTCCCCCTCCACTCCCCAGTGAAACAGGAAAGAGATTTGAGAGAGTAAAAGAACTCACCAGTTGAGATAAAGGCTATTTAATAATTAAAGTAAGCCAAACTTAAATAATACTACTAGTGAACTGCAACAAGAATAGGAATGATGATAATAAAGCAATCAAAGATATACTCATCTCACAAACAGCACCCACTGCCCATACACCAATGAAAACACAACAAGGGAGGGGAAGGGCTCAGGAACCCAGACAGGCTGTCATCCCAAAAAGAAGGAATCGAAGGAAGGAAGGAAGGGCTGAAGGGACTGAAGGGCAAAGGGGTCATTCCCTGCAAGCTCCCCAATTTGTAGTGAGTGTGACATTTATGGGATAGAATACATTCTTATTAATCAGCTTGGATCAGACCTGGATTATCTGTCCTGGGTCACCTGTCCTGGGACACTTGTCCCAGAGAGTCCTGGGCATTTGCTCCCCCACCTTTCTCCTGTGCAGAGGGAAGGAAAAAAACCACCAAACAAAAACAAAATGCAACAAAACACCAAACAACAACAACAAAAACCTGTAACGACAGGTGCTGGTGAAAGAGTGAAAAACAAAACCTTGAAAAAAGTAAATATCTCCTGACAAGAAAGAAAGCAAAAAATCTTATCAGCTATCATAAGAAACAACTACATCCAGGTCAAAGCTACAATACCAACTTATGTTCACTAAATCAAACACTGCAGCTTTCTCAGAAATCCAGCTCTGCTGAACTATTAGAAAGGAATTCTACAATTCAATCCCAGCACAACCAACACATTCAAAGCTGATGGAAGGTAGAGTCATGTAAATCCAGAAGAGCAAGGTGAGCTTACAGTGCGGTTACAACACTCATGGCTGTTCTTACCTAAACACGCAGCTCCCTGACAGTGTGATTCAATAGCACAACAGTAAGTGCAGGTTCTCCACCCTCACCTGTGCCTGTCCTGGCCATGCTGAAGCATCACCTGAGTCCAGCAGAGATGTGTTCCATGCTACCAGCACGCCTCACCTACCCAGGGTCCATCCACCCGAGCTGCCGTCACAGCCATACCCTCACATCACTTCAGCAAGCAGGCAAACATCCACGGCTGGCCACCACGTCACGTGTTGGAAGGACATGGGAGCAGCTTGAGTCCATAGCAAGCACACAGTAGAGTGAAGACCAGTTTGGGAAAAAACCCAAACCATGTATTATCTTTCCAGAGGGTTTTCCTCAACTCAATAATACAACACATAGGACTGTTTGGTTCACTTCTCGGTATGAGGAAACCTTTGCACAGATATTTTTGGGGAAAAAAAAGATTTTGCTACAGTCCAGATCTTATAAAATTATGCTTCTTAAAATTCTGAAAATTCCAGTTGAATTTCTCACATTTGGAAAGTTGATTGAAATTACACGAGTGCACTTCTAGGCTATAATCCACACAAAAGCTTAGTTACTAACAGAAATGCTGCATCAGAATTGACTTCTTGTCTTTTCTCCTAAAGCTGCTTTTAATGTAATAAACAGTAACATCACTAATGCATTGCAGTGTTGAGGACCATCACGATGAATTGAGCTAAGAAGAGTTAATCTGAGATAACAGAACATTCTCAGACTTCTACAAAGGAAAAACAATACATCTCATTATTTATTTTATAGAAATACACAAGAATTCCAAATATGAAAGCAATTAATACCTGTTAATTGCTTCTTTATTCTTTTCCACTTTTTAAGGTAAAAGAAGGATAAAAGACAGTACTTGAAACATTCCCAAAATGTGGAGTCACATTTCTCCAAGGTAGGTGGACAGGGAATGGAATGGAGACAAGGAGATGCAGAAGGAAAATAGGAGATTATTCATGAGTCTTCCCACAGTTGTTCTTTAGAGCTTTCTTCAGCTGACCCTGGCTGAGACACCAACAGCAGGTTTTGGGACCTGGCACCAGGTACAGCCACAGCAGTTCGTTTCTGCATAGGAAACCCTGGGTTTTAAATATACCCAAGCATAATTTCCCCTCGCAGCCATAATGAGCAGTAACACAATGTTATACACCCAGATATCTGCAAAAAGGTGGTGCAGGTAACACACCTGTACCTTCAGACTTCAAACCAGTGCAAGAATGAGGAAAGGCTGGAGGAGGGGACATCATCCTGCACAAAACAGAATCACAGAATCATTACGGTTGGAAGAGACCTCTAAGATCATCCAGTCCAACCGTCAACTTAACACCACCATGCCCAGTAAACCATGTCCTGAAGTGCCATATCTACACCCTTCTTGAACACCTCCAGGGATGGTGACACCACCACCCCTCTGGGCAGCCTGTTCCAGTGCTTGACCACTATTTCAGTAAAGAATTTTTCCTTAATATCCAACCTAAACCTCCCCTAGTGGAACTTGAACCCATTATCTCTTGTCCTGTCACTGGTTACGTGGAAGAGGAGACCAACACCCACCTGTCTACAGCCTCCTTTCAGGCAGTTGTAGAGAGCTAAAAGGTCTCCCCTCAGACTCCTTTTCTGCAAACTAAACACCCCCAGTTCCCTCGGCTGCTCCTCATAATTCTTGTTCTCCAGACCCTTCACCAGCTTCGCTGCCCTTCTCTGGACATACTCCAGTGCCTCAATGTCCTTCTTGTAGTGAGCGGCCCAAAGGGCTAATATATATATACATATATATATATGTCCCCAAAAGGGATACAAATTTGCATTTAGTCCTAAAGGACAACTGATTTGAAATACTGAATGCTCCAGTGGCTTCACGTGAAATACTGAGCATTCAGCAGCATTCCTCTTCCCAGGGTCACACAAAGTTTATCTTTCCAAATCACTCAGTGCATCTATAACCAAACTGTATCTTGGCTTTAGTCCTAGGTTTATAACTTGCCGCCTGCTGCTTTGCTCACAGGTTTATAGGAGGCCAAGTCCCTCGTCCTTCACATCTTCGCCTGCTGAAAACACATGTAGTTAAAGCCAAAAGACAACTGATGGAGCTTCTTACGCATGACTAGCAGATTTAAGGTAGTTTCACAAAATCAGTGGCAGGGTGTTTTCCAAGGTGGTTTATGTTCAGCTGTCATGGGGTTAGTCATGCAGATTAGCTGTCTAATAAGTGTTTCAAGAGATGCACTTGATCACAGAGAATTTTATTAAAAGTTGTAATGATGTATCTGGTCGCATTTAGTTCTTGTTGTGAAAACTATTAGGTTAATCAAAATATAAGGGAGGGCACCATCATTTTAATTTAATTAATAAATTACAAGTTACTGTGTAATCAGCAAGATTCTGCCAAGGTTAAAATTCAGTGCTCATCCCACAATCACAATTTTCAATGGAGGATCATGCAGCAATGGCAGCAAATGAAGACTGCATTTCCAAGCACAAATGTGACTGTTTCTGCAACACTGTAATAAGGTGGCTTCAGCTCACACAGAAGCTTTAAAACAGTATGGTCTCACTGTTTCAAAAAGTATTTAAAAATGTGTTTAAAATTAAGCACATATTTCAGGGCAATTAAAATGAACGGTTTTAAAACATATCCTCAAGGCTAAATACTTCTATTACCTTCATTAAAATATACATATTACCTTCAGTCACTCACAGGAAAAACCAAACAATCTCTGTTACAATGGCTTCATTTCTTCAACTCACAATTTCAAGACAGGGCTCTGCACCAATCATTCACTGCACCTGCTCCTCAGGGTCAAGGATGGCTCTGTAGTACCTCTGATGTAACTGCATTTTTTTAAAGATAATTCTTGCAGTCAAGAAAAGTTAGAAAAAGCTCACAATTACTCCCAGTGCAAGGCTGTGCTTCACACCGAGTAGCAGAACAAAAGGCAGAATTGCCTGTAGGGCCACCAGGTTTGCTGAAGAACTGGACCTGTTTGTGGCTCCATTCTAGATAATCAAAACATTTTGTCAATATGAGGACCAAAACCCTGACATCCATAATGTGAAAAAAGCTCCTGCTCAGTGTGTCCTTACACCACCAGCTTGTGTGGCTATGTAACTCCCCAAACCCAACATGTGAAGTTCTCTCTCAGAAGGAATCAGTAAGAATCAGTCTTAAACCAAGAAACTTGCGTAGGATTCCCATTCAATTCAAAAGGCACTTACACATACGCACAAAATATATTTATAGGTTGTGCTGAAGGAAAGAAAAAAAGTGTTTGCCATTGGGGGAAAAAAAGAAAAAGAAAAAAATTAGTTTGAAAAGACTGAAATTGCTTTGAAAAGTAAATAAGGTTCTGGGTCCTGATACTGGGAGATATTTAAAATTTAAAGCAGACGGATATATTTTGCAACTGATTTCAGGGCCACTTATTAAACTTCTCCTGAAAGTCAGACACATACTTAATTATATTGCTCAGTCATGGGCTAAAATTCTTACATCTCTCTGGTGTCTGGGGGAACTTGAAATCTCATCAGCTCTTCTGGAATAAAACACTGATATTTTTCCCCAGGGTTCAAAGAAACCAGAGCGTGATACCAACTCTATATTCAAATCAGACCATGAGGATTAGGTAAAGGTAGCTATTATCTCTATGCAGAGCATGTTCATAACAAAAGACATTTAAAGAAAAAACCTTCCATTTCAGTAAAATTTTATGACAACATGAAAAACAGTAAAATTTTTATCTCAGGCACCTTAAGCAACATCATTCTCCTAGGAGCATTCTTCCTTTTGGTTTTACCATATTCTTATTCAAGAAAACAGTCTTTTCAAAATGTTAAATCTGCAGGGTTACAGTCTGATCTCCCTGCTTGTTCTGTCTAAGACATGTCAGTGCTTACTCCAGAAGTAAATCAGGTAACTTACACTATGTGTTATTGGTCCAGTTTTAAAAGTGTTGAAAAAATCAATAATTCTTATTGATTTCAGCTTGGTTTCTGAAAATGTGGTTTTTATTTAAGCCAATAGCACACTTCCTGGTTACTTTATAGTGTAATACTGGGACTTAGCTCTGACAGTAACCGTGTCTTTTTATTATTAGGAAGTCATTTGGACAATATCAATTATTCATAAGCTTATGGTGTATAAATCCAAATGAGTGCAAAGTACAACTCTAACTTATTTCAAAATTCAAACAAATGTGTTCTGCCACAGCCAGACACAAATTAAAACAAAAGCTCCCAGTGCTGCACAATATTCAGTACCGCTTTCAAGAAGCTGTTGTGAGAAGTACCACTGGGAGAAGTGTTCTGTCCAAGTGACAGTCATTTAGGGCTGTGAAGGTAACCTTGAACTGGTGTCCCTTATCAGGGCAACAAGTGGCCAATAAACCCAGAAAATAGCTTTTCATTTCTAAATTTGGACATTTTTAAGTTAGTTTCGTAATTCTGGTACCACATCTAGAACAGGTCGAAAGTTTTAAAACAAAGGTTTATTCCCAAAACGTTTTATTAATATTAAAGCTTCTTGTATGATGCCTGACATTTTCAACACTCCCATTTTGGAAAAGCAGCATTTCCCACCTTGGCAAAAAGACCAGCAGCGAGCACCATCGTGCTTACCTGCAGTTACCGACTGTTCAGATGCTGATGGAACGCATGGCTCTGCAAACGCTTTGTGAAAAATAGTGTGAAGTTATGGAGGCATGAGAAAACCGTAGGGTTTTTTCTCTGTTAAAAGTTTTTCTGTTCCTTCTTATGCTGAGTTTTCCGTTTTCCCTGGGGAAACCTATCCATCTTGGCAGCCTGACGACATGTAATTACCCATTTGGTCAGCTTTGCTATGGACCCACTCATTACAGTACCTTTGGAGTACGTTGTTTATTTCTTTGGAAAGCATAAATATACTTGAGAACATGTTTTTCCAAGAAACTTTCTGCTGGGAGGTCGAATTTGTGACATTTTTTCATTTCCTGGATTTTCTGTTGCATATTTCAGTGGTGCTGATTAACATCAGCCACATCCTGGCATCAGGAATTAGAGGGGTGGTATTGGGTCTGAGTAGATTCGATTGCTCTAAAAAAAACCAAAATAAAATTTAAAAAAATTCCTTATCAGCTGTTGAGTTCAGGAGAGATATTTTCTTTCTCCTCTCTTGGAAACCTGCCTTTTCTTTTTGTGTTTGTTTGTTTTCATACAGCAGCAAAGAATCTTCCTAAACTGTCCTTCCCATTTCTAAAGCAGATGATTGCTCCTTTTTTGAGGAATTTGGTTTTAAGTTCAAAGGTAAATTGCCATGGAGATGGTACCTGCAGGCAGTTGCTCTGAGCTGGAAACTCCAGCTGCCTGTCCCAGAAGAGTCCCTACAGGATTTATAAAGGGACAGTAAATGTCATTCAAAACAGAATGCGAACATTATGCAGAAGTTCTGCAAAGCAACTGTAGAAATTTATTTCGTTTTTACAAAAAAAGGTTAATTATAAAGCCTTGAGAGTACATTAATTATTTAGAACAAGTGATAAAAAGCCCATCTTGGACTCAGATAGCATCATAGCCCAAAGATTAAGCCTTCTGTTATTCCAATTTTGCAGCTGAATAAACTTTGACATAGAGAGGGGACATAGGGGATCTCACCTGCGTTCCCAGTGACCTGCATGAGAAAAGTGGTGTCCTGTGGTCCCAGCACCCATCCTGCCCGCTGCTCTTGATGAAGGGACATGAAGGGATGCAGCCAGCGCAAGGGATGGAGCCAGCTGGGCCTGGAAGCCACCAAAGATGAGCACAGCCCCTCACTGCACAAGCCCTCTGGCACCAAAGATCATTCCTAAGGCTAAGTACAGCCTTGGCTTTTACTGAAACTTGTAGGGCCAGCTTGATTTCACTGCAGCATTCCCACTGGCTTGCCAGGGCCCTCTGACACACACTCTGCAGAGATTATGTATGGCAGACTTTAGCCATCAGGATTTGGGACAGCTGAGCACACTGACATGAGGCACTTGAGCAATTCAGTCAACAGACTTGACCAAGCCAAACTCTGCTTTTCTCTTTCTCCCTATTTGCCGCTTACATCGCTTCTCAGCATGGCTGAGTTTCATGGGAAGGATTTGTTTGGCTTTGGTTTTTTTTTGTCATAATAATCTTTACGAGCTGTTGAATACGTCGCATGTTTTTGTCACTGTGCTGATAACACCCAGGGCAGATCACCCACGGGGACCTCAGCAGCCCACGCACATGATGCCTGTGCTCCGTAACAGGGAGGGTGGGAAGCGACGAGTCCGGCGTCCGCTCCTGTGGCACCGTGGGCAGCTGGCACCTCCATCCTTGGAAAGGTCAAATGCCTCATAATGGGAGCGTCAGAAACTCGGCACCGTTGAGCACTTTGCAGAGCTCAGCCCCATAATTCACATGGCAAACACCACGGTGTGAATTCAGATCTGGTGTCCTAAGGGAGCCACGGGTGCCACAGAAAAGGCAAACAGTTTTATACCTTCTCCTGTCATTGCAAGGACAAAATCCCACACTAACAAAATTAATTTATTCCACTGATGAAGGCAATAACCATAAGAGAAAAATGGTAGGAGAAACAAATCTGACCTTTTGACGTTTGTGACACGCTGACAAGAATACAAAATGGCAAGAAGTCCTATTTTTAAAAGCCATCATCCTGCTGCTGTCGGCCTGCACTTATGTCAGCAGTAACCCTTAGCAGCTTTCTGGCTCGGCCAACTCTTCCATGGCAAAAAAAACTGCCTTCACAGTAGTCACATGGAGCAAGAAGCAGGGCTACCACTTAAAATCGCCACAGCTACCTATGCCTCCCTTTTAAGATCTCTCTTACCAAAGTTGAAGTTTGTGGTTTAAAAAAATCAGTTTCTCTTCTATTTATCTGTGCTTAAAATTAACCATGACTGATTCTGCTGAGGACTTCAGATCTGTGAAGGATAGAAAGGCAGAACCAAATGAAAATAAAAAGCCAAGACATAAATAGGACTTACATGCTCACAGAAACATGGAAATCTTCAAAGAAGTCTTTGTAAGATTAGCGTCATGGTCTTACATTGCAAATGAACATTCATAAGGAAAACCAGCATTTTCTTGGGGTCTCAAGGTTAAGTATTTTTAAAGTATTTTTAAAGTATTTTTAAAAACTCCAGATTAATGAGATCTAGTGCACTTGCTTAAAGCAGGAAAAATTCTTTTTTAATTACTCAAAAGAAAAATGTGATAATTAATAACCACCAGGAATAATAAATCAGCCACTGTAATCTCATCCCCATTACCCTTATTAGCTGAAGAGATTGGTAGATCAAACCCAATTTCATTCTTCCAGAAATAAATGTATACTACCATTTTCAGGCTAATTTCCCAAGATGGTGAAGCCAACGTACTTGGGCTGCCTGCTTGTTTGTCCCCTCCAATAAACTTGGAGCCTGCTGGCCAACCTCAACTTAATTTAATGAAGATGTAGTGGTTTCAGAGATGCTAAAGCCACACCTGTGTTGTGAAGGGTCTCTGGCCAGGAAGGACAAACAAAAGTCACCAGTTTGGAAGGCAGTAGCTGTGCGGAAGACCTATGCACCTCATTTCACAGAAATGGGTAGTGGGTGTCACGACTTGCATGGCTGGGCACAGGGAGAGAGAGCGAATAAAGACGGATATATGAGGCTATGAGGTATCGCATGGAGGGGTCAAAGAAACATCGCTACATATTGGAGAAATATCACAAGGATGTGAGGGTAAGTAAATAAATAAATCTTGAAGCAGCAGGGGGCCCACTAATTCCACTACTCCTGGAACAATTTATGACTAATCCTTCACTCATCCTCATGCTTTTTTGCTACACCAATCATCCTCAAGCAACCAAAACTTCAAGACGAGAGACTGTTATTGGAGCAGAGGGGAGTCCTCAGGCTGCTGTTTTGGCTAAAACCCTTTGAAAATTTATGTTCTGTGTCTGGCATGTGTCCCTGTTGAAGAAGAGTGAAGGCTACATCCAGACTCTCTTCTTTAATCTGGAGGGCCACCGCCACCCAGCAGCAGTGCCATAATAGCAAGCTGGGAACAGAGCTCCAGAGCCGGAATGGTTTGACTGATA